>NW_017803157.1:1241233-1268480 GCF_001625305.1 Branchiostoma belcheri | reverse complement strand
ACATTGCAGTGGTCAAAATATTACTATCTCTCGTGGACATTCTAATTGCCCGTATTAGTGACACCAATGATGATATGAATTGCTAGGATTACCTTGAAAAGAAACATTTTATCCTCGTCCTCCAACTGAAAGTCTGTTGTCTTCACGTAGTCACTGTCCACTCCAATGGTTCTGTCCATATCGTAAACCTGCATTAGACGATCATGAGTGTTAGATGATAGAGAAAGCTTACAGTATTTAACGATGTATACGCAAGCACTTTTGGATGAAAGTCGTGTAAAGTGCCGTTCCCAAGGGCACAAGATCGGTGGCATGTCAGGAATTGAACCCCGGACCTCTTGGTTCTCACCCACGAGATGTTATTTTTACTTTTCCTGTTTGTAATTAAAGGCATCCAATGTAATTCCAGGGGGGCAAAACAAAACATTGAATGCCCAGAACACCGACTTTGAAAATCCAGTTTGCTGCCCTGAAAGTACATTGGATGCGTTTCCTTACGAGTGCGGTGCCACGAGACTATCTTCTACGCACCTTGCGGTAGATTTTCTTCCCCAGAACCCCGAGAAGGTCCATGAACTTGAGGGTGTAGTCGGTGAGACTGGTGACATGTACCCGCCTCTCTTCCATACTGCGAGTCAGCCAGCTGAAGCCGCGGTTGGTAAAGAAATGGTGGATCTCTTGGAACGTCAGCTTTATATAGGATTTTAAAAAAATCATTTCAATAAATAAAGAATACTGACAAACTTTTATTTTAACTAGAGACAGACTAAACTAGAACATTACTGTAACTTTGCCATAAGAATCAGCAAACCGTGCATCGTAACATCAATGAAAGACGTGTGTACGTTAAAGTGTGCAAAATTTAATGTGGAACTAGGAAGGTAACATGTTTTAAACAAATGCATAGTGTTAACATTCACATGGTCAAGCCGGAAGACACGTACACTACTGCTCTGTTTATCGGTACTGAAACACATCCATATCTAACATATGGTGAGCAGCCCCTCCGCTCCTACTCTGCCCTAATGCATAACAACACAGGGTGTCTTCCACAGCACCAGTTACCATGGTGACAGACCTCTGGTCCAGGTCATTGACTTTATTTTGAAGAAGAGGAAGAAGAAACAGAGCAAAAACAATATGTTTCCCTCTGCGAAGGTAAACAAAAACAGCCTACCCTTCCATCATGGTCTGCGTCCATCTGATCGAAGAGTTGGTCCACCGAGTAAGACTCCCCGAAGAGTTTCTTCTTTTCTTTGTCAGTCAGTGAGTCGTTTCCTGCCTGTAGAAGATATGTGTTTCAAGTAACGAAACATCTGTCAAATGGAAACTATTCTTTTGTGTTGAACACCATCCACCACAGGCAAACATGCCTATCCTTGGTGCTGAACATCATCCACACGCAGTTAAATATCCCTGTCCTTGGTGTTGAACACCGTCCACAAACATGCCTAGCCTGTTCTTAGTGCTAAACACCATCCACACACAGGCAAACATGCCTGTCCTTGGTGCTAAACAGCATGTAAATATGTCATTTGTGCTGAACATCTTCCACACACAGGCATACATGTTTAATTCTTCGTTTACTTTTCTTTCTACGTTATGCCGATATTAAGGCAAATTAAAGACCATGGCAAGTTGGTAATAAAAGATTAGCCTCTATCAAGCTTTGGGAAGCGGCTGGAAAGAGTAGAAATTGATCAGCCCAGACCAGCCCTGGCATATCATCTGTATATTTGGCCAATTTCTGCTCTTTCCAGCCGCTTCCCCATGCCTGGAAGAGGCTTATAAAATCTATAGCATGTAGACTAGACTGATGAACGTATCAACACGATACCTCTTTGAAAACCCTGCGCAGTTCCTCCCTAGTGATAGTCGAGGTGTGGTGAATGTTTTGGCTCTTCAGACTAGTCAGAAACTTGTCGATCAGGCCGCGGATTTTCTTCCTGTTCTCCATGGCTTCGACAGTTTCAACAGCTCTCTTGTCTTGGTAAGCCCTACATATGCAAGGGAAGGTTTCTTTCGATTCATGTACTTTTTTATTACGATTTAGTAACTAAAAAAAGCTAGCGTTACGCCGAAGGGCCCTTATACTCGGCTATACCGATACAGATACATATACAGAAAAATCAAAATTCTACTTGCAATAGCCTTGTATAAGAAAAGATTATAACGCTTTCCTGACCTGGCTGCCTCGGTGTCAGGCCTTTTCTTCTCATACGTCCTTTCCTCCTGCGTCAGACGGTCACAGAGAACTTGCTGGTACTGCTCAATGTCGTCATCAGAATACTGGTGAAAGAAGCAATCTTTTATTAAACACACAACAGCATTCAAAAAAAGACATTTCATTCTCTGCTGAAGGATACTGTTTTCGGTCGTGTTTTTGTGTTCGCAGCTGTAGCTCACGGTCGCAAACAATTGCAAGGATCTGCAGAAAGTCGCTCTGGACAAGGTTATTAACCTTGGGTGGCGTATTGGACCCTCCCTGGCCAATGGATGAATGGATACTGCCTGGCGCATGGGCAATTTGATACTGTCTTTTGTCACCCTAGAATCGCCTGGAGATTTCCACCTACCAGCATGAGGCCGATGGTTTTGGGGTTGACCGGTTCGAAGCGGTTGGAGCGGTGCATGGCACGGCTGAGGTGGGCCAGGTCATCCAGTCTGCTGAAGAACGAGTCAGCCTCCTCCATGGAGAGCCACCAGCCTACAGAACAGAGTCACAAGAAAGCAAATAATTTTTTCAACTCCAGATACACCTTTCCTGACTGTCGACCACAATTATCAGCTCAACCAATGATAACTTGACAATTAGCGGTTTGAAGAGAGAGTGACTGCATGTCAAAATCTCCAAGCAGATTCTGTGGGGCAATGGGAGCCTACATGGATCTAGTCGGCCAATATATATCCCTTTCCCCCTTGGAGATTAGACAACTATTTGCACTTTTTATACTTATCGGTCTAATAAGTCATGTTTCAAGTTTGTTAGTTCTTTAGCATGATGTTACAGTTATTGTAGAGCTACATCCCTTACGTACTTCAGGGAAGAGGTAGATAGCTATAGTGGTTCAGATGTTGCATTAAGAGTCATACAAAGACATAAGATGTACACAATGTACCTACCATCGAAGGCGTGGAGTGGATAGTTACAGATCACACCCCCATCCACGTAGAACTCCTTGTCTCCATGATAATCAGTCAACACTGGCTGGAACAGTCCTGTTCAAATACATTTAAGTTACATATTAGTACCAATGCGAGACAAAGGTTACGTCTAGTACTTGAAATGTAGCCTCTACCAGACTTTGGTATGTGTACGGCAAACTGTACTCCCTAGCGGACAAACTTCGCTGGCACGTTATCTCTCTCTATTTGGCTAATCTACTATTTCCGGTTACCCCGGGAAACCTGATAGAGACGACTTGAAATGGGTACTTTATACAGGTAAACAGCAGGCCGGGCAGTAGTATGGCTTTATTACAGCTATTAAGGACACAAAGGGCTTTTTTCCCACTTTTTTAGGAATTTATTTATCGAGAGTAGCCCCTACCAAGCTTTGGGACGTGGCTGGAAAGAGTAGATATTAGAGAGGTAACATGCCAGGGGAGTTAGTCCGCTAGAAAGCACAGTTCATGATATCAGGTGCGGCAAAATGCATTATCTAGTTGACCAACTCCCCAGTCTTGTTATCTCTTTATTTTACCAATTTCTACTCTTTTCAGCCGTCTCTCGAAGCCTGGTACAGGTTATATTGGAAGATAATTTGGAACGTAAGTACAGCAAACCGAAACCCGAACCTGGGATGGACATGGACATCCTGACAGCCTTACGGATGGGCAGGTCGGGAGTGGTCTTGACGTGGCAGTATTCCTCCGTCATCTGGTCCAAGTTTGTCACCACGATGCAGAGTTCGATTCCGCTCATTTTGTACAGCTGAGGAAGCACATTAAGGTAGTGTTGAGACAAGATGATCCGTATTTCTTATTAAAAATACAATAAAAAAGATACATCATTACTGGCTGAAGACCATTCCAGGTACTGCATACCCAATCAGAGAAGGGCTAGCATGACTAGCCTAAATGGTCCAGCTTTGTTTATAATCTTTGGTCCGCTTCCCAAGATCCGCTACCCCGCCGGTTGGCAGAGTTGGGTGGGCAAGAGTGTCACCAAGACATCTCTTCCACCTACAAAAGGTTTAAGGCATCCACTCTCTTGGTTTGAGCAAAGTAATGCTAACTCTTCTAAAACTGACGCGATCGCAGATCACACAGTGAAGCAGGCATTTTGATGACCTCGCCATCAATAGGATCCTTCACCAAACAGCTTATCACAACGCCTGCGCCTATTTTCGGCAAATACGCCATCTGAAATCGTCTAATTATATATAAATGGTAACTCTGCCCAGCCGGGGTAGCGGATCTTGGGAAGGTAACAAGGCTGGACTTCAGGCTAAAGAAGAACCTCTGTAGATGTTACTACAGTCAATCAGACGTACCTGCTTGAAGGTGACGTCTGGGTTCCCAGGACGGCCTTCCTTACGTGTGAACTTCTCCAGGATGCCTCCAAAGAACTGGGTGAACCCGTCACCTGTTTCCCATCCGTACCGTCTGTACAGGTTGACTGGTTTCACCAGGGTCTGCATGTACCCTCCTGTATAGATGTAAGTATATGTATATGTATATGTATAGCCATTGCGATTGGCATGTAGCGTTATGATCTACGTTAGATATTGCACAGGTGCGTTTCGCTGTGAAAAGCGAAAACTATTGGAGCATTTTCAAGTAAACGTCCATTTTTTCCGTCCAACTCTCTCTCACAAATAGTATAATAATTATATTAGTACTAGTGAAGTCTATCTTTGCTACATGACCAAAGTCTTTTTGCTACATCACAGAATTCTTTTTCCTACAAAGCCTAAGTCTTTTTCCTACATGGCTGAAGTTTTTTTGCTACATGATTGAAGTCTTTTAGCTACTTGGCTGAAGTCTTTTTGCTGCATAGCTGAAGTTTTTTTTGCTACATGGTGAAGTCTTTTTGCTACGTGCCTGGAGTCTTTTTGCTACATGGCTGAAGTCTTTTTGCTACATGGCTGAAGTCTTTTTGCTACATGGCTGAAGTCTTTTTGCTTCATTTTGCTACTGGATCTAAGGAGACACTGTGGACATACCGGAGATGAGAATCTTGCCCAGATCCACGTCAGCTTCCTGTGCCACGTCCGCGCAGCTCAGTCCCAGGGCCACGAACGTCGCCGTGATGGCTCCTGCGCTCACCCCCGCCACTCGTTTGATGTTCTGCAGGATTCCGGCAGACTCCAGGACCTGAGAATGCCAGAGGGAAAGGTCTTAGTGCCCAGTTATGTACCCTTGTCCTGCCGCTTAAAGGGAGAGGAAATGTGCCCAGTAATGAACGTAATATATCGTGATGTATATTGTATATGGTAGTCCCATAGCCTCGCCTTTTTCAGACCGTAGGGGGAGTGTGTAATTATTAGAATTACATATTATCATTTTTACTGTTTATTATTTTATCATGTTCTTGTAATTAGCCCACTGGCATGGGTTTGCACTTAACTTTCTGTTAACCTACTGTGTCTAGGGCACGGTTTTGGGAGGCGAAGCCCATCCTTCTCCTTACACTGTCTTTTACCTCCCCAACAGAAGCTAGGTACCCATTTTACACCTGACCAAAGTGGTGCAAAGTGCCTTTCCCGAGGAAATAGGATCGGTGACATGACAGGATTCGAGCCCAGGATATGTTTGCTTTTACTCGTGGCCTCACCTACTTGAATGACTTTATGGCGGATTACATATTTCCAATGCCACTTCCTTTCTAGCAGGAACTAGATAATATTTGAAATGGCGTGGGTGTGTAGGGTCGTGTGCCGTAACGGTAGAGTGTTCGTCTCAGAACCAAGAGGTCCCGGGTTCGAACCCTGCCATGCCACCGATCTTGTGCCCTCGGTAAATGATCACTTTTCCTCACTTCGCTCAGTGGTTACGACTTTCCTGACTTCACTCAGTTGTAAATGAGTACCTAGCTTCGGTTAGGGACGTCCTTTGGATAGGACGTTAAATTGAAGTCCCGTGTTTGGGAGAGCCACACCCCACGCATGTTAAAGACCCCACCACACTTATCGAAAAGAGTAGGGGACCTTCCCGGTGTGAGTGGTTCAAACCTTACAGTTCTATGGCCGCACCTGGGTTGTATTGGGGTCACCTGAGTTAGCACCGAATTGCAGCCGCTCCAGACCCTTGCGATTAAGCCCCAATAATTGTAGAATAGCCGGTCCACCCAATACAATACAACGCAATACAATACTTACCCTCAGCGCTCCAACATACGCCACTCCTCGGGCCCCTCCTCCCTCTATCACCAGGTTCTCAAACGGGAAGTCATAGTTTCCGAACTCCTTGTCCCGTGGGTCGTCTATTGCCGTCACGTCCAGTGGCTTCTTCTCTTCTTGTGATTCCGCATTCCCCATTTTGTACTGCATGCGGGAGAAAGAACCATTTGTTACGGTTGACAGATGCCGTTCCCTTATCAGGTTTAGACAATAGGGCCTTGTACAGTACTTGTAAGGAATGCACTGAAATCTCTGCTATACTCTGCTTCGAGATAAGCCCTGAAGCCCAGGGGAAGTGATTGAGATTAAGGCAAAATTCTCAGCGCTGATCATATTAGTACAAATCACGTGAGAGCGAGTTACCCAGCCTTCTCCCCCAGGGCAGAGAGTCATCAGGTGCACTGGGTCGCTGTTTGCCCCACACCGCTCTTGCCTTAAAGTTGCCTCAGAGGCAACTCACAGGCTTATAATGGCTTCATATCATATCTCATCTGTATATAGTTTTTTTGCTTGGTACAATTTTTTTATGTATTATAGTGTATATGAGGGTTTGTATATACTGCTTGTCCTGCCTATTGTAACTTTTTTTGTTCTGTACGCAAACTCTTTCAATTCAGGGATTTTCATCCCTGCTGCAAGGTTTGCTTTTTGGTGTTGAAATAAATAAATAAAAGTAAATCTTCATGGCTGAGGTCTCTATAATCAATTTCACACACATCTGAAAGTGGAAGGTCATATACAGTTACCTCTACATTAAATCATGTCTTACCTGTTTGTTCACGTAGGTGCGTCCCTTTTGATCCATAAACGTTCACATAGCTAACACGGGAGAGGCCTCGACAAGCAACTTAACTAAATACTTATGGCTTATCAAACGAACAAACAAGCCTGTGGGAAGTGAGCATGTTGAGTGTCTTTGCCAAGGGCACAGCGTCGGGGGGATTTGAACCTAGGACCTATGGGTTCTGGGCCAAACACCTAACCATTACGCCACACGCGACGCCACAGACGCTTTCCCCGACATGCAATATGAGCAAAAAACTGTAGCTACGTAACATGACAAACCTTCCTTTAGAGATTCAGCATGTGTACAGTTTGAATATATTCCCACCTGTTAAGACAGATCGGAAGGACAATCTTAGAGATATTTCAGTACTGGTCCAACACGGTCAAATGTCAAAGTGTCACCTTTGAGTGGGAGCGGCCTGTCTAACACAAACGCCATAGCAGCTGCACGAAAAGTGATAAATGCTAGAAGGTCTTGGACGTTCTATCAGTTCTATCGTGACGTTCTATCATACCGTCATGATCACCGCCGTAACAGATGCTAAAATGATTTGCCTTGTGCGCCACATTCTTTCAGTCTGACTCAAGCACGATTTATTTTCTGCACGTCGCATGCATAGTTGAGGGGAAACTGCACAACAATTTATGTGCCACCTGTTGGTACTACACTACCGTACATGGCGTTACAACAAACAGCATTAGGACATTTGTTAAGACAACCAAGGGACAAAACTCCAACTTGAATATATTGTTGGCCAGTTCCCATTGTTGTTTTTACGCTGTTGGTTGTTTTTGTTTTGCCTATCAGAGCGTGAACACCCGAATCCATCAGATTATTGGCATGGGGTGACCTTAGAAAAGCTTTAGCCGCCTTTGCAGACTTGTGGGGCGGAGGCATTAACTCCCCTGGCATCTCTCATTTTGGCCGATTTCTACTCTTTCAACCCACCACCCGAAGCCTCGTAGAGGCTACGCCTGAGCCAAAAGTTGGCTAACGTTCAACTTTGGAGTGTGTGACATCATTCCGCTTACAGAGAAATAATGCGTGAACATGTGCATGCCTCTAACTTCACCCCCAACACACAGAAACAATGACCAAGTGCTACTTCAGCTCCTACATGCATGCACATGAAGAATTCTCTGGCCAACAATGTTTACCGTTTCTAACACTATAAAGCTCACATAAAACACACACACATTTCGCTCTATAATATGATGATATACCTACAGTATTCGCTGCTCTGAGTGATCCTCTAACAGTGCCCGGGCTGCTAAGTCTATGGTCGCACTTCTTATCAGTGAGTGTACGTGGCCTGCGGCTGAAGTTACGGTCTGCTGCAGTGTACCGTCACGTCTGATCTGCTCTGAACGTATCCCGGCCAGACCACACAGGGGTGGTGTACTTCCGAGAATGTGACCTGAGCTGACAGGTGCGTTTTACTTCGGAGAATTTGCCCGACGCAAACAGGTGTGTTGTACGTACTTCAGAGAATGTGCCCCTGGCCTTTTCACACCACATTTAATCTATAGGCGTCCGGTTTCCCCGTTTGCCCAGCTTCAAGGGGCGTGACTACTTACTGCGCACACTCCTCGAAACGCCAAAAACAACTAGCCTCCGTAGTAGGCTTATAGAACTGGGGGTTGGTGGTCTTCGGCTGTTTTCTGATTAGCCCAGTTCTAAAAAACGGGGGTAATTCAATCAGGCCGGCTATGCTGTCTATGTGCAACCAGAAAATAGCACATAAAAGATCCCAAAGACCCCCCAATGGTTTTGGGCATGTTATGGAGGCTAAAAAACAACACCACATGCTTTTACTCTTAGCTTTAAAGTAACAAACCTATGACGCACTTTTTACGGTCTGTAACAAGGAGGTTTAAAGTACATGTAACAGGCTTGTTATTCTAAACTTGTACGCTCTCAGTACGTGAACATAAGGGAATGACTCAATGAGTCAGCAACGATGGCAATTGACAAATCTAACGTCCGGTTCCGAAGTGCTCACGCCAACGCTTTTCGGAGAAAACAGGACATTACGTTGGGATAAAGGGACGTTGGGAGAGAGCATGGACGATGATGGTGCAAACCCGCTACCACACACACAAAAAAAAAGAACTGGTCCAAATATCTAAGTAAAAATTTGTCAACCAAGAGTGTCAAGCCATTTTGGGGCAAGCCAGGGATCAGACATCATTTACTGAGTTGAGCAGGATTTAAAATCGTTTGTTGTCTGCGCAACGAGAGTTTAACGGGGTGCTAAATGTGATCTTGACTCGGTACAATAGCGTGGGACATAAACTTTCGGCACGTACTTGAAGCCTGCTCCAGTGCCAAATGTAAACAAGCACACATTGTTCAACCCGTCAAAGCAGTCTGCACTGCAACAAAAACAGCTTATTCTGTGTAATGCAACACCCTCACGGAGCCCCTATCCCTTGAATAGAGGACTTACCAAACAGTGCAGTTAATTACATGTTAGTGACGAGTGACCAGTTCATGATCACCGACATATAACTTACAAGATGCCAAAGTAGCCTCCTGTATGTGCAGGCTCCGGGGCGGGTGGGAATTTTGATACAGCGTTTTGAAGAGTTTTTAACGCGTTATTTTAATAGCCGCCTGCTCCCACTTTCTCTTTTCGTGCCGAACGGGAGCAGGCTCCGTGGGTGGAATGGAACCTTCTCTCAGCGGCTGGTTGTAGGATGGCCGGCTATTAATTTAAAAATAATGCGTTAAAACCTCTTCAAAACGCTGTATCAAAATTCCCACCCGCCCCGGAGCCTACACAGGAGGCTAATGCCAAAGTGATTTTCCGAGTGCGCCACATTCTTTCAGTCTGACTCAAGCATGATTTATTTTCTGCACGTCGCATGCATAGTTGAGGCGAAACTTTCACAAAAAATCATGTGCCACCTGTTAGCACTACACTACCGTACATGATTTGGCGTTACAATAAACAGGATCAGGGCTTTTGTTAGCACAATAAATGGGACAAAACTCCAACTTGGCCAGTTCTCGTTGTTATTTTTACGCTGTTGCTTGTTTTTGTTTTGCCTATCAGAGCGTGAACAATCCATCCCGTTGTTGGCGTGGAGTGACCTTAGAAAACCTTTAGCCGGTGCTAATTTTTTTTCGGGGCACGACGCGAGTTATGCCCGGGAGGGTTTCGCCGTATAACAAAACCTCACTCTCCAACTAAAGCAGACTGGTTTAGGCTTATGCTTATTATTGGCCTGTTTTACGCATTTTTAACCGGGCTTTCTATTTTGTACTGGATTTTTTTTTTGGGGGGGGGCTTGCGTAAAAAAAACATTGCAAAAACGACCGATAAAAACGCATAGAAACAAGCCATAAAGAAGTCGAAGCCTAAACCTGAGCTAGCTGGGAGAGCTGCATAACGTTATTTACATAATCTCTTATCAAGCAATGTGTAGGTTTTACCTTAAGCCCGTCGATATCGAGTTTCGCCATGTTTAAAAACATGTTCCCTTGGGAAGAGAGAATATCCCGCGGCAATTAACATATTAATGTTGCTTCCAAACTTAAGGTTCTTTTCCCTCTAGGATAAAATTGTCCAGATCCAGTCGGATAGTGGGAGAATGGCCTGGCGCTCCTATACGAACGAGCAGTGTTTTTGTTTACTTCCTAACGTTATACATGCAAATACGCACATTTGCCTACCCCTTCAATGCTGATTGTTGTGTCTTGGCGATAGCTCGTAAAAGGTGAGCTTTATCAAGCATATCGTGGGATTGAATGTGACCATACAAACTCACTGAGACGTTGCTTCTTTAGTTTATAGAGTTGGCCTTGACACACGTCGCCTTCCGCAACAACCAACTTTGCATGCCTGTAGCCAGTGAAGACCACACACACACTCACACACACACACACACACACACACACACACATCGTGACACACCACACACACAGACACACACAGACATACACAGACACACACACTGAGTGGGTAGGTGTGTTTTGGGTCCTTGTAAACTCTTCAAATCCTTACCTCCTTTCAGGGCTAGTTCAACTCAATACCAGCAAACTTCCAAGCGTTCTGAAGTCTCCGGTAGTTGTTCGGCGATACCCTTTCTCTTCAAAACGTTCTGTCCCCTGCATGCACACTCCTACCACCTGCTGGACCATGAGTAGTCGTTAGAGAAACCTGCACACTAACCCCTGACCCTTCGCGTCTAATGTGATGCAAATCTAGCGCAGTTACGTTATTCCTATTCTCCAATCGGATCTTTCGGTATCCTGTATCCAACAGGCAAGTTGACAACAGGAAATGCCCATTTAATCTGCCTGCAGGTTAGTGAAGTAGATCTTTTGACTGGGCAGGTTTTTCCGCTTGACTCGTCGCATCACATCACTCTTACCTCACCATCGAAATAAAGAAAGGTTTTACAGTATCTGCTGACATGTAGATCAGATGATGTTTTGTTTCATTACCTGACGTCAAACGCGCGGAAGTGGCTAAGGAAAATGTAGTAAACGTTTTGGCGGTTCAGATGACTTAAAACAAAAACATTTGGAGATTTATAATATTTTGTAATACCTTTAGTGTAACGACGCGTGGCCTGTGGCACACATAATTATAAGCACCCACCCACGCAAATTTTACTAGGTCTAGTGATAGTCTAATGATACCTAGGCATCACTGCTGACATATTAACGTAGGTTACCAGTTAATCTTACAATAACAATTCTTGAAAATCCTAGGCAAAATGTTGTGTTTCGGGTATGAGAAAAACACCTGGCGACCCGTGACTTTTCTGGTCGATCGCTGGCAAAGGACATGGAATTATCGATCTGACTTTAACATAACTTATACAGGTGAAGTCATTTCATTGCTTTCGAGTTTGAATAAAGACACAAAGATGAAACTCATTATTTGACAATGCAATATTTTAATGTCTTTTGTTCATTGTTCTTGATACTGCTCAGTTCCAACACTTATGGAAGCCACATGGGACTTTAGGCAGTATAACAGGCAAACAGTTTAAAACACTTTTATTGAATTTTCTAAAGGTTAAAAACTGTATCATTGTATATGTAGTATACATCCCTGATATTGGATACAGTACAGCATACAACATTCCGTTATATATTATCATCAAGCTAATATTAGAAATTGTCCATAAAACCCCTATCTCAGTTACAAATGCACTTAAAAACTGACATGTGTATGTGTACATTACTGCATAACATTTAGATTTAAAAGAAGGTTTCATGTTGCTATTGCCCCAAATGACCAAACTTTCTAAAAACACCCATTCCCATCCATGACAACATTACCATCACCAGGAACCATCATAAAATGTTTAAAGAAGCCCTTGTATTTTCTTAAAATACTGCATGGATTAAATACTCATACTAGCTTTATAATTAACGCTGTAGCCAACTACCTACTGCAATAACAATCATTACACATGCATTATAATGCAAATAACACTCATAGTACTACTACATAGTAATTAGACATGCCCAATGCATGCTAGTGACAACAATCATCTTTTTTAAATAACATTTCTATTCAGAATTTCCCTACATTGTGCGATACAAGCCCTATATCATTCTCCCCATTTTGATGAAATCACGAACAATGTCATGATTCAGTGTTACAAAAAATTGTATAAAATTGGAGGACATTCAAATACATTTCAGGATCAATTATCATAAACAGTCCTAGTCAATGCAGTCTTGCTGAAATCATCAAGTGAAGACATTCGTATCAAAGTTGATTACGACGTAATGATAAAGATAATGCAAAACAGCAACACTAACTTTACAAGAGAATTTCTCTACATGTATTGGATGACATGTATTTATTATCTTAGTCCTTTCCTCCAATCAGAGCCAGTAGAACCCTCTGGTAATCTCCTGATGTGTCACCCTGTTGTTGACATTAAAAACATCAAGATTAATAATTAATATATAATATAATATAATATATTATATACATGCAGATACATGAATATATACACACACAGACAAAACTTCTCCCTGTTCTAGTGTTCAAAATTTCCATTCTAATTCACAGAATTTCGCCATAATCTTTGACAGACAAAAATCAGTGTGTAAATAGATAGGAAGAGATGGAACTATTCATGGAGGTACTTACAGCAATGAAGCGGCCCAGAGTTTGTTTATAGTTGGCCTGAAATGCCTGCTTTATCAGCTGCATGTCCACCTCACATCGAGTCACCACAATACGGATCAGTGTGTCGTCATCTGTGCCAAGCCCCTGCAACACAGGAAAGAAAATTCAGTGGCTCTACCTCAAAACTTAGAGGTAACATCTTTGTGCCAAACATTTTGATCGAAAAAAATCTAGTAATTTATTTTCAATTTTTGGTACAGTATTTTGACATGTAAGGCTGATGCTACTTTCATCATAACTACAACTAAGTCTGTATTTGATACTTTGCCATGTGATATAATGGTGAAACTTGTCTGATACCTCTTGTGTTATATAATAAGACTTACCTTCATGGATTTGTACAGCTTCTCGGCAAAGAATGCAGGAGTGTCTCTCACTGACTTCACTACAATGGAGAAAGACTAAGTTAGAATAACAGGAAGTTAACAAAATTGGCTCTGTTAAACTGGTATTAACTGGCTTTAGTCCTAACAAACCAGTTATGTAATGTAAGTACAAGCTACTAATTAAATTAGTTACAAGGTCAGATACATTGGAATGCTAAGGTCACATTTCCAAACCTGGGCCCAGCCAGGCAGCTTTTGGGAACGAAAAGTACAATATAAAACACAGTAAGTTTTAGAAGCTAATCACGAGTGCCATTTGTTGTATTCTTGATATATTATACAGTGTAAATTTTTCATTGATGTCGTTCAGTGTAATGTAGCCAGCTACGATCGCATCAAGTGTCTGCAAAGCTGGTGTGTTACCCCGAAAGTCCAGCTATACCGAAGCAGGTGTAAACAGCTGTTCGTTCCTCACCAATAGCCAACATGCCCTTCTCCAGGTCTCCTGACATCTCCCTCTTGATGGACTGTTCCATGGTGTACTTGCAGAGTCTGCTGTACTCATCAAACGTGGCCCTGAGCTGGGCAGGGCTGCGGGACACCAGGATGGCGTTAAACTTGGACTCATCCGTACCCCACTTCTTCTCCCCTGCTTCATACAACTCCTGAAACAGGGAGGCAGACACATGTCTAAACTAGAAGATAACGCAAATAATGCATAATGTTTACCTTCGCATATGGTCTGTTCTGTTAATTCTCACTCAAACACATTCACATACATTGTACATGCTGACAGGAGTCTAAATCCCTCCTGCTATAAAATTGTAACATGATGTAGCCCAACACCAGTTGCCATGGTGATAGACATCTGGTTCTGATCATTGACTTGTTTGGAGAAGAAGAAAAGGAAGAAGAAACAAAAAAGCAAAAACAATATGTTTTCCATCTGCAAACTAAGGTAAATATAATTCCCGGTAAGACAATTAACAATGCTCAAAATGCCCTGACCTTAGCCTCCTTCTGTGCCTGTGCAGTGTCCACGGTTGTGCTCTCACTTCTATTCCCCTGCAAACACAGTAAAAGCATCGATGAAGGCTGGGAAGTTTCTTCTTTGACAGCCAGTTATATAAGACAAACCCAGCAATCATGTTTCCTGGCTTGACAAACAATTTTATACAGAAGAACTTCATTGCACAACAGTAACATGGTACAATGTATGGCAAGGACTACTATGTATTGGACATACAAAAACAAGAGTATACAATGAGAATTGACATCCTAATTAAAACATAAAGAGCTTAAATATAGTATACATTCAAGTAGGGCTAAATCATGACTTTTTGGCATTTCCTCTAATAACAAAACAGTCTTTTATGTATTTTTAAAAAGGGAGGCCACTCTTTCGAGGTGGAAGGATGCCCACTACTACTTTTATGTATTTACTTATCTTATCTTTGCATTGTAAGAGTTGTTGCATTTGAATAAATATAAATCTGTCGAAAGCATTTTATGTTATTTGAATCATGAACACATCATGTTATAAATGCTGATGCAAAGTAAAAGGGCTACCTGACATAAAGACACCATCAACCTTTGGAAGTGGCCAGAGGTGTCGTCAATAATGTCCTGCTCCAAGTTTTTATTGTAATCTGTACGGGTCAAAGAGGAGACAAGGGATACAGTACTGTTATACACACAACACAGCTACAGTAATAAACACAGTCTACCTTACAAGAAAAATTTTCAGCAAATGTGTAGTGACGAACTTATGACTTTGATTAACAGTAACTGTGAATTGTCAAAATTGTAGATGACAAACAGGACAACAACCAACACCACCAACAAAAATACCCAAACAGGGCTGGGAAAACGGCCCAATACTAGTTTGGCTCCCAGTGTAAATTCCCAGGTGACGAAAATGACAAATGAAAAAAGATACATGTGCAATTTTTTAAACATATAGAGTAACTCCATCACACCTGTGTTATAAGCCATCCTGATTTCTGTCAGTTCTTGGTTAGTTCTGGTGCTTAGGATTTCTATCAGCACTTTTTCATCCGTTCCAAAGCCCTGGAAAAGCACAGGTCAGCAAGAGTTTAGTGATTTGCTGTCTTGCTAAGACAAGCATAGTTAAAGTTATCAAATCAAGTTATGAAATGTTGAGTGTAGGGTCGTGTGGCATGACGGCAGAATGCTTGACTTGGAACCAAGAGGTCCTTACATGCCACCGATCTTGTGCCATTGGGAAAGGCAGCTTACTCACTTTAACTCAAGTGAAAGAGTATTGTCCTGTCCTGTGTTAGTACTCTGTGTTGGGGGCGGCGTAAAATAAGTTGAAAAAACTTGATTGTTCCGTCACCATGTGTTGTCATGAATTGTTCGAATAAAAAAAAAATGTTGAGTGCACCTTGATGGCTTTCCTGAGCAGGTATGCGTCCAGACGTGCAGGTGTCATACACAGGTACTGTATCACCTGTCCAAACTTCCCTCCACAGTCACTCCCCAAGTTGTCTACCAAGTCCTGCAAAAATATATACAATGTATAAAATTTTTTCAAAACATTTTGTCAGAACAAGCCTCAAAATTCAGCCATCACAGCTGCCAGGAAGCTTGTTAGTGTTCATACATGTATGTTCTTGTTTACTGAATAAACCAGTCTACTGAAGTCCAATACAATGAATATATCTCCTGAAGCTTCTTTTATTATCTACAATCATGGAACACTAATTATACATTGGGAGAACTTAAGAAAAGTCATAATACTGACAATTTCATTAGCAAAATCTACAACTTTGGACAACATACAAGTCTTTGAGGAGCTATCTCTTGGATTGTCCATATCCATATTTAAGCGATGTTGTAAGATCTAAAGTGAGCAATAAGCACTCTTTCTTGCCTTTCCATACATAGTCTTGTACTGCAGGATGAGTTGCTGTCTCTGTGCGTTGGATCTGTGTGCCATGATGTCAATGATAGCTTTCTCATCAGTCCCTGTGCACACATAGGAAAGAAAGATCACACACATAAAAACACACATATATACATATATATAATATATATTCACTCACTCACTTTCACTCACTCACTCACTCATTCACCACTCACTCATTCACACAATCACTCACCACTCACTAACACACACACTGATCACTCACTTACTCTCACTCACTCACTCACTCTCACACTCACTCACTCACTCACTCACTCACTCACTCTACCCAGTTTAGCTGTCGATTTCTGTCTTCTGAGGGTTAGACATCCATGCTTGCACAACGTTTCTGAGGCTCATAATAATAATTTCACATGTACATGTATACAGGACTGTTATACATGTAACATGCATGCATATAGCTCCACACCTACCCACTCCTCTCATGGCATTTCTCAGCTTCTGTCCATCGGCATGTGGGTCGAATGACTGGTGTTCCCGCAGGGTGCCATGGATGTGACGCTGTTATGGGGGAAGAGAAACACGAAACATAATCCACCATAATGTTTGCTACATAGATAAAATTAATTGACAATTAAGAAATGGTTTGAATTGGTTTGCAAGGGGTCCCTCTGTGTTTGGGAGGCAATCCAGATCTACAGACAATGCTGTTATTGCAGTACCTTTAACAGGGAACGTTAAGACAAGATCTGACTTAACAGGCTTACTGAACAGACAACGTGTGTCTCGAAAGCTCTCTAGAGTAGTACACACTTTTCATTGTGTGAACTATAATATATAGTTTCAAATATATGTCAAAAGTAGATAATGTGACTATTCACTTACAGTTTGGCTTGCACTGCCTGCTGATGCCTGTTGGGTCCCCTTGGGAGCGGCAGTCCCCCGACTCCCTGGGGCAGTCGGCACCTGGGGTGGGGGTCTTCGCTGGCTCCCTGGAGCTGATGGCATCTGAGGGTGGGGCTGTGTGAAAAAAAAAATTATAGTTCTTTTTTGGTGTCTCCAATGTGTATTTCCAATTGCACAAAAGACACATCAAATCAGTCCATGTCCTCTTCGTTTGGACACAGTATCAACGGTTAGCTGAAAGGCCCCGTGGGCGTCACTCCACCGTATAGGGAGGGAAATCATGTAAAGCGCCTTTCCAAGGGCACAACATCAGGCATGTTAGGAGATCGAATTTGGAATCTTTTGACTATTACGCCATGTGATGCCACTGCATGAAAATCATCATTCAGATTAAAAATCATAAACATGTAGCAAAATTTACAGATCCTCACTAGACATGCTGTTCAGATATGCTGAGTCAACAATCAAGACAATAGAGACTTGTTCATTAGGCTCCTTAGGTAGCTGGAAAAATTACTTAGAGATGGGGCAAACACACTGAATACTTCTCTCCAAGCGAGGTTTAAGCTTAGGCTTAATAATTCTGCATTCTAACTTTTAAGCATTTTTGTCAGAATTTCTTTTTTATTTGACATGTACTGGTATATTTTTGATAAGCCTGCCCAACTTTTCTTAGCAACATTGAAAATATATCGGCAAAATGCACACTGCAGGTTTCTCACAATGCATAATTTCTAACACTGTGTAGATAACATTGCAAGCATGCTGAGAGAGAATCCACCCATACCAAGTACCCATACGGTCCCTCTGTCTGTGGTGACCTGGGGGGGAGGGGTGAACGCGGTGGCTGGGGCATGGGGGGACGGGACAGGGGAGGGAACAGGGGAGGGGATAGGGGAGGGTTGTGGGGACCGTGGGGAGAGGTAAGGGTTCTGGTACTGGGATAGTAAACAAGATGTTCAACTCAAAATTACAGCAGCCACAAATAAAGTTATTTTAAAAACAAGGAAGACAGACAAAAAAAGACAAAACATATGAGAAATGGGAATATCAGGGTTCAAAATACTTCAAAATCTTTTCCTCGGGTTGTCTGTAATAGTGGCCAACCTAAGCTAAAAGTTTCGTTGCCCACTTGTGTTTCAGCTAACCCCAGTTCCTGAGTCTTCTACATTGTAACTATGCAACAAAGGGATTAAATCTTTCCTGGGGAAAGAGGTAGCCACTGGTACCTGAGATTGTAAGTAGGTAGCGCCAAACAAAATATGGTCGTGTCACTTGTGTGGCGCAACTATACAACTGGGTATTTCGAACCCTATAGATGTAAGACTATGACAACGTTGGAAAATGGCAAAGTCAAAGCTGAAGATAAGAGAGCGTGATGCAGGCATTCCTTACCTGCATATGCGGGGGAACAGGTGACGAGGCTCGTGGAGGTTGGGGGGAGGGGGGCGATAGGTAAGGGTTAGGGTACTGACAGGAACACAAAGACAGATAAAAGAATTTGAACTGTAGTACAGTATAATCTCCAAGTAGATCCTAGGGTGCCAAAATGACCCAAGGGTGACGTAATGGACCCTCTAGCTGGCAAATGGATACTGCCTGACCAATTTGATACTGTTTTTTTGCCACCTTAGGACCTGCTTGGAGATTACTGTACAGTTACATAAGTGAGTCACCACAGATACAACTGACAAGAAACATGTTCAAAGTGAAGCAACAGGGTAAGAAAAGCTTGACATACAAAACGGTAGGTAGAGAAAGTGATGTTGTTACAAAATCAATCAATCATAATCATGAAAGTTCATTCTGTGTTGGTAGTAATCATAGTAAACTGTTGAACCTTATTCCAACACCAAGCTTCGACAGAGATCAAATTTTGATCAATTGCTTACATCACGTATCCGTAAAGTCTTGTTTGAATATGGTCACATGTCTGTCACCGCAACTCTTGCGAGATTAGGTTTTGAAGTGATTGGTCATTCATTTAATATCCTGAAGAAGGCAACAGTGGTGGTACTCAAATTGTGTTGGAATAAAGTTCAACAGTTTACTACGATGTTGTGAATGTTTTGCCGATTTTCATCCCAAGTTTACATATTTCCTTACCTGAGGAGCAGGAGGACCGGATTGGAAGGAACCACTGGCTGGCGGGGGGGCTTGAGGGAACCCTCCACCACCTACAGGATAAGGAGGAGCACCCCCGCCAGCTGATGGGTATGGTGAAGGCCCGGGAGGTTGAGGTGTTGGCATGGCAACAGACCCCGCCCCTCCTCGAAAGGCTGTGGCTGCCATGGCAATGGTCTGGTGGGGGGGGGGGGAAGTGAGCACACGTTACTAAGGATCTGTCAAGTAGCTTTTCATACCATGGCATAAAGTCTAGCCTGGATACCAAATCTATTATGTTAGCACCCAAACCCTACATCCTCTCTGCAAATAGGACTTTATTTGGTAACCAGGCTACATAAAATAACACTTTGTCTACTACTACTAGTGCATTTTGTATCTGGCAAACCAGTAACAGTAACAGGCTAGAAAATTGATGGATTTACACCACATATTAAGAGACATTACACATCAGGGTACATTTTGTTCACACCTGCACATCAGTTTTGGGTTTGCCAAAGGATGATATAATATCTGTCTTATATTATAAATTCATGTGGTCCAAATATCAATGAATACAAACATAAACATGACACATGTATGAGTAGTACCGAGTACCGGTACAGTATCGTGAAAATCATTCATAGATACAGGTCCGAAATATGTGAAAATCAATGTACCAGTACTGTTCCTGAATGGATATGTACACTCAATAATCAGAGACTTTAAACCACACACCGCAAACTTATACTATAGTCTAGAAACAAAGCAGGCAAGAAAAGTCTACAAGTTCATGCTTGAGAAAAAATGTAAGAAAATTGACTGCACCAAAACTACCATAATATGTATCAAACCTTGTTGAGTTCATACTAAAGAAGCTCATGAGAAACTTACAGCAAAGATAGTGTCAGTAAGACAGGAAAATGAAGGATGTTTAGTTAGGAACAGAACATGTCACAGGGCAAGGAACTTACTGCTGCATCATCCGCCATTGTCTGCATGCAAAACACCAGGCAAAAGCAACATATAATGGTTAAGTAAAGCATTAAATTATCATGGCATAAACAGTATATTAGCTTAATGGTCAGACTTGTCACAGATACAGTATCATAGTTTCATATTGCTGGTGCAAAGTGACTCGCTAAATACTGATAAAATTACATGTACATGTTCACATGTACAATGTATAAATGTTTACAAGATATCAAATTGCTCTGCTTTGCTTGCTATGTCCACCTTTAGGTAGAGTGTAAGAGAGATCTAGAGATTCAATGCTATTTGTAGACTTTTATGCATTAGTGGTGAAAGTAAGAAATACTGTATCAAGGGTCTTTCTATCCTAAGAGAGTTATCATGTTATACATTGTACTAGGGGAATAAACAAGGAATGCAACATACATGTAGATCCTATCATTAGTATCAACACCCTAGCCTGATGACTTAATGCTCTTAGCTTCAAACAAAGACATACAATGTAGACTATTGACTATGGCATACTAACAAACACTTCTTCTAACTACTCTCATCTGCCGAATAAACATACCCCCCGGAATAAACGTACCCCCCCGGACAAATCTTCAAAATCAAATAAACATACCCCCGGAATAAACGTACCCCCCGGAAAATTACCAAAATTGACGGGTAACCTGTGTCTCTTGTACTAAAATGCACCCTTACTGATATATGCACAAATCTTTAACTGTTATTTGCAATTAGGAATTGAAATAGACAAAAAAAAAGGGGCATTTAATATTTCGTATTTTGATAAGCACCACCCATGACAATAGAACATTCAGACGAATTTATGCACGCGGTGATTGCAAAAACCGGCCCGAAAATGACAAGTTTCTCGCTACAATACGCGTTTATAAACATCTTCACGTCGATGATTTGTCAATTTTTTTCACACGAAGTTGAAAAAAATTACTGGTTTTCAAAAAATTAATAAACGTACTGTGCAAAATAAGAACGTACTGGGTGGATGTTAGGGCCCCAAAAAATAAACGTACCCGTATGTTTATTCAGCAGATGAGAGTAATCTAATCTTCCAGTTAATTTGCTTTTCTAATACACATGTTGAACAAGAATGGCAAATGTGTTCAGGATCAAATTTGAAATAAACAATATCACAATCAGTCTGTTATCCTTACATTCATGCATGCTTTTCTTCTTGTTTCTGGAGAATCCATCAACTTGAAATCTTAAATCTTCACTTCTTCAGTTTTGTCTGCGGCAGCATATCGTCATGCTGCAATATATGCAATACTTGGAGAGTTCAACAAATATCCACAGAATAATCATATTCATAGCATATCTTTTCTTTCAGTTACTAGTACAACATAATTCAACAATGTGAAGAAATTAAACAACTATAAGAATCTCTCTAGGGTAGACATACATTCAGTATCAAAGAAAACTCAAACGCTACTACTAAAAAAATTACGGAGATTAATTCAGTACACACATTCACTACTGAACATATCTATAAATCACTTGCATCTAACCATTCTAAGCTACATGTATATGGACAAAACCATAGCTATAAGGACAGAAATCATAATACATACATGTACAACTGTATGCTACTATGTACCATTAACGCTGGTACAGTTGATATTGCTATGAATATACAATTCCTCCACAACATGTTGTATAGCACAGAAGACAAGATGTATGTACAGTAGACTTTTACAAAGATTAGAGTTCAAGAGGGAATTGAGAGTGCTTGACCTGAGTGTTACTAGAGGCATGGTATGGCAACGAATATTAATGTGGTACTGAACTACATGTAGGTATGAAGTGTGAAACAGTTGGTGAACATGGCAAAGCAGAGCACCTGATTCCATTGGTATAATGTACACAAAAAAGGCCAGTAATGACATTTGAAATTCGAAAAGAAGCCAATCCATTCACAGAATAGACAACAATGATGTGTTACAAGAAGGGTTGCAATGTTAATGTTTTATCATGCAGTTGTTGTTGCATGAGGTACAGCTATTCTGGCAGCTGTTCATTCTTGACAATGTAATGACACCTGTTATTATTAATTAGTAAATGTAAATCAAACTTTCAAAGCTGTAAATGTATATCAAAGCTGTAGTTTGTTTTACATCCCTTATATGCGAGTTATGTGTATAATCTGCTCATGTCATAAGCAATACTCATTACAATAGTCATGTACATGTAGTGTTAATTTCAAGTTAAAACATTATCTTTAAAAGCCAATAAAAATATTTTTGTACTCAGTAAAGAAAAAAAAGAGTTTGAACTGACAGGACAGTTATCCTCTTCCACCCTGCCCAACTGAACTTGTTGTACAAAATATAAATCTATTATATATATATTACTAGGTTTTTACTGACCTGGAAGCCCAAGGGAGGCTGTGGACTGTAGGGAAGCCCAGATCCACCAGGGGGCGCCGGCATCTGGTCATAACCTGCAGAACCTCCGTACAACGCTTGGGGTGGAGGTGCTCCAGGCATCGGCATCGCAGCAGGACCCTGATTTGAATAGAGATGTAGAAAAGAAATGTTGTTCTAACGCTTTCTAAAGTTTTCTGTCATCTTTAACTTATTTTTACCTGCACCAACCTGCATATACATACGTACCCACTACATGGACCAACTTGCATGTTAGGTGCAGGTAGACATTAGAAATACCTGTCCGCACGGCTCCAATTTTACCTGAGCTAAGGTGCATATGCAGGTGATATTTCAAGCCCTGAATATGTACTGCAGCACTGTAATCGTGTGTAAACATCAACATATTTCATGTACGTGATAGTGTTATGTCATGCAAATTGATTTCTTAACAGACTGAAACTAAGAAGACAGACCTGAGGATACCCTGGTGCAGCATTAGGATACGGTGGGTTGGTGTTTGGTACTAACCCGAGGATACCCTGGTGCAGTGTTAGGATACGGTGGGTTGGTGTTTGGTGGTACTAACCTGAGGATACCCTGGTGCAGTGTTAGGATACGGTGGGTTGGTGTTTGGTACTAACCTGAGGATACCCTGGTGCAGTGTTAGGATACGGTGGGTTGGTGTTTGGTACTAACCTGAGGATACCCTGGTGCAGTGTTACAATGTAGGATACGGTGGGTTGGTGTTTGGTACTAACCCGAGGATACCCTGGTGCAGTGTTAGGATACGGTGGGTTCGTGTTTGGTACTAACCTGAGGATATCCTGGTGCAGCGTTAGGATACGGTGGGTTGGTGTTTGGGTAGCCCGGCTGGGGCATGCCCTGTCCAGGGTAACCTCCCCCCGGGTACGGATAGCTCATCTTGCCTCCTGTCTCCGGACTCCCAAAGCTGCTGACAGTGGGGAGAATACAAAATAAACAGTTGGAACAATCTTCTAGCCAGTATATTTTGTATTTTTGTCATTTATTGGAATGATTTGCTGCTCATGAAGGACAAAACATTTGTCCAATCTAACGTTAAGTCATCTTTAATGTTGGCTTGTAAAGCTGGCTAGCTATAGGCTGCCTATACTGGCTATACAGATACAACATCCATGCATCTGGTTATGTAGAAGCAAAAAGGAAAATCAGATCCAGAGACACCTCAATTAAGCAAATGCCATTAAAGGATATTCTGCTATATGACCCATATCTATGTCTGACTGACAATTTGTGATTTAGTTTTCATACTTTCTGATAGAGGGAACTAGACTAGTACTAGTAGTAACGTTAATACGTCACATGTAACGTTAAATTAGTAGTAAGAGAACCTGGCGTTCTACTATAAATCCAAAATATCAAGCTCGCTTGAAGCCATTTCGATATTACTTCTAGCTTCTGAGACAAGCTATAAGTCTGGATTTCATACAGAATGGTTTTCAACCACAAAGCTACACGTACACGGTCATGTACGGTAAATTTAGCTCACGCAGCTTGTGCAGCATATAGGTTACGCCCCCCTCCCACGATCACCACCAACATACTCAAAACATCACACTGTTACTACAAATATAGCGATTCTATCAACACAATATGGCATTAGAAAGTTAGCACCTACCAAATAAGTATCTGGCTGTTGCCTTGTGATATTTTTATGAAGCCACAAGTGACCTAGCGGCTATATTAGAGCAGACAAAAATGATGGAAAAGTTGACTCACCAAAATGTTGTTTCGCTGCTGATTACCCCCAATGCATGATGGGATTTAATATATTGGCGGGAAATTTAAAACTTCTTCCTGGTATTATAGATGCCTTCGTATAAGTACTAGTACTATGGCCAGTTGCCATTTCTCTGAAGTTTTCTCACTTAGTTGTGCATTTTTTTCTCATTTCTGTAATTAAGAAGGCCATGATTCGACCCATATTTGGTCATTCGTAAATACAGACCATGGTGCTAAGTACAATGGTGAGGCAACGCCGGCATTCACGAGATCGAGGCTCGTTTCACGCTCAAGGGACGATGGGTAGACTTCCTGGCGGCAAAGTCAAATTTTTTCCTGTTCTACATCACATGTCTTAGCGAGTTTTTGAGTTGTGATTGTTGATTTTTTAGAAATTTTGTACACATCATTATCAAGATATGTAAATATTTATCCTAAACTTATACTTAGGCCATTCCAATGAAATTTCTTGGTATTGGGATAATTTTCAGGAAATTATTGGATACTTGCCTTCTGTGAAAACATGATTCTTCTAGCTTGTCATCCCCCCAATGCCTCCACTGTGCTTAAGTGTCATCTTGTTGTGAAATCATACTTTGATTATTTATAAAAGAATAAAAAAATAAGGCAACACAGACAATTCCATGACAGTTTTTTTTAATTGACTATCAAAAGGAATGCACAAAAATTGGTACAATACAGGCAATACCTTGGGTTTATGAAAACAATATCTTAAAAATTGTACACAGTGACATAACAAGTTATTGAATGCATGTATCTACAACCTTCCAATAAATTAAGGTATGTCTTACCAGAATTGATCCTACCACATACACATGCACTTTAGATATCATAAAATAGAACATTATAGTGCCAACAATGCAATCGCTTCACTAGCATCAATTACTTGTATAGCTTGCTTACAGGTCCAGGTAAAGTTGGGATGAGGAATCCCAAGTCATCCAGAAATAGATATGAAATTATCAGCACCATTATAATGAAAAAATAAATAATAAACAATATATCTTTAAAATACATTGTCATGTTCTAATCCAAAGTATGAATATTCTGGTTTTAACATTTAATGATGAATGGGACTTGGAGATAGCAATAGAAGGTGATCTGGTGTCTTAGGCAGGGTTGAACTCCACATTCCTGGTGCAGAACAAACCAGTACCTCACTTGGTCCTGTACTTCAACTAGAAAATAAAGAGAATAATAATGAAATGAAAGTACCATTTGCTTTTCTTTCTGCAGACAATCAGTAACTGGAATACTGTCAACATGCAGACTGCATCACATAACATTGCATGGATAATCCTCTGGTACATGCATTACATTTCTATTCATACACCATGAATGACCTTGTATGGCTTTTTCTAACTTGATACTCCATCATGAGTTCCTATTCCACAATAATATTACTGGCTGTGAAGCTCATAGATGGTCATAAGTGTTTAAAATAAGATCCAAACATTCATGAATACACACATTTACTGCAGGTGGGGGAGGGGGGACCTGGCCAATGTATGAATAATACTAGGTGTATCATTCTTGTGTGCAAATGATTCTGGTTGATAGGCATGTATCTCTTTGAAATTACAACATATGTTAGAGGTGTATATGTTCTACAATTGTACTTTATTTGGGTAAAAGATCCTTTATTTCTTTGAGAATTTCTCCCTAGGCTTATGGTTGACACCCAAAGCAGTTTTGAGTGTGAACAATATGGATGACAAAATTTTGAACATGTTTGAAAGTCTATAATTCTTTATCAAAAACATGTACATTCTCAATATCCTGCAATATGTTGGACTTACATATGTACTTTTGTTTCATTTGACTTTTAAAGAAATCTGTTGTGGTATTGAAATGTATGCCAGTACTTGAAATTCCCATACTGTAAACAATATGGCTGACAAAATGTTGGGAAGTTTGAGAGTCTATATTTCTGGATCAAATGAAAGGATCTTTTTCTATATCCTGCAATGGTGTGACAGGAGATATGTAGTTATGTTTCATTTGACTTTGAAGAAGATCATTCTATATGTTTAAAATTATGCCAGCACATGATGTTCACACACTGTAAACAATATGGCTGACAAAATATTAAGCAACTTTGACAGTCTATATATCTGGATCAAAAGTCATGATCACTTTGATATTCCAGAATATGTGGGAGTGATATAAGTAGTTAAGTTTCATTTTACTTTCAACAAGATAAGTTCATGTATTTGAATTTATGCCAGCACTTGTAAACAAGATGGCTGCCCAATTTAAGCAAATGTTAGGTCAGTTTGAAAATCTATATTTCTGGATCAAATGAATAGATCTCTTCAATATCCCAAAGTAATTTAAGGGGGTATATGTAGTTATGTTTAACTTGACTTTGAAGAAGATCAGTTGATTTTTTTAAATTTATGCCAGCACTTGAAGTTGAGGAATGTAAACAAGATGGCCGCCAAAATGTTAGGTAACTTTGAAAATTAATATTTCTAGATTATATAGACAGATCTGTTCAACATCCTGATATAATTTAAGGGGGTATATGTACTTAAGTTTTATTTGACTTTAAAGAAGATCAGTTGATTTTTTTAAATTTATGC
>NW_017803157.1:1236486-1241213 GCF_001625305.1 Branchiostoma belcheri | reverse complement strand
CGCCGGCATTCACGAGATCGAGGCTCGTTTCACGCTCAAGGGACGATGGGTAGACTTCCTGGCGGCAAAGTCAAATTTTTTCCTGTTCTACATCACATGTCTTAGCGAGTTTTTGAGTTGTGATTGTTGATTTTTTTAGAAATTTTGTACACATCATTATCAAGATATGTAAATATTTATCCTAAACTTATACTTAGGCCATTCCAATGAAATTTCTTGGTATTGGGATAATTTTCAGGAAATTATTGGATACTTGCCTTCTGTGAAAACATGATTCTTCTAGCTTGTCATCCCCCCAATGCCTCCACTGTGCTTAAGTGTCATCTTGTTGTGAAATCATACTTTGATTATTTATAAAAGAATAAAAAAAATAAGGCAACACAGACAATTCCATGACAGTTTTTTTTTAATGACTATCAAAAGGAATGCACAAAAATTGGTACAATACAGGCAATACCTTGGGTTTATGAAAACAATATCTTAAAAATTGTACACAGTGACATAACAAGTTATTGAATGCATGTATCTACAACCTTCCAATAAATTAAGGTATGTCTTACCAGAATTGATCCTACCACATACACATGCACTTTAGATATCATAAAATAGAACATTATAGTGCCAACAATGCAATCGCTTCACTAGCATCAATTACTTGTATAGCTTGCTTACAGGTCCAGGTAAAGTTGGGATGAGGAATCCCAAGTCATCCAGAAATAGATATGAAATTATCAGCACCATTATAAAGAAAAATAAATAATAAACAATATATCTTTAAAATACATTGTCATGTTCTAATCCAAAGTATGAATATTCTGGTTTTAACATTTAATGATGAATGGGACTTGGAGATAGCAATAGAAGGTGATCTGGTGTCTTAGGCAGGGTTGAACTCCACATTCCTGGTGCAGAACAAACCAGTACCTCACTTGGTCCTGTACTTCAACTAGAAAATAAAGAGAATAATAATCAGATGAAAGTACCATTTGCTTTTCTTTCTGCAGACAATCAGTAACTGAAATACTGTCAACATTCAGACTGCATCACATAACATTGCATGGATAATCCTCTGGTACATGCATTACATTTCTATTCATACACCATGAATGACCTTGTATGGCTTTTTCTAACTTGATACTCCATCATGAGTTCCTATTCCACAATAATATTACTGGCTGTGAAGCTCATAGATGGTCATAAGTGTTTAAAATAAGATCCAAACATTCATGAATACACACATTTACTGCAGGTGGGGGAGGGGGGACCTGGCCAATGTATGAATAATACTAGGTGTATCATTCTTGTGTGCAAATGATTCTGGTTGATAGGCATGTATCTCTTTGAAATTACAACATATGTTAGAGGTGTATATGTTCTACAATTGTACTTTATTTGGGAAAAGATCCTTTATTTCTTTGAGAATTTCTCCCTAGGCTTATGGTTGACACCCAAAGCAGTTTTGAGTGTGAACAATATGGATGACAAAATTTTGAACATGTTTGATAGTCTATAATTCTTTATCAAAAACATGTACATTCTCAATATCCTGCAATATGTTGGACTTACATATGTACTTTTGTTTCATTTGACTTTTAAAGAAATCTGTTGTGGTATTGAAATGTATGCCAGTACTTGAAATTCCCATACTGTAAACAATATGGCTGACAAAATGTTGGGAAGTTTGAGAGTCTATATTTCTGGATCAAATGAAAGGATCTTTTTCTATATCCTGCAATGGTGTGACAGGAGATATGTAGTTATGTTTCATTTGACTTTGAAGAAGATCATTCTATATGTTTAAAATTATGCCAGCACATGATGTTCACACACTGTAAACAATATGGCTGACAAAATATTAAGCAACTTTGACAGTCTATATATCTGGATCAAAAGTCATGATCACTTTGATATTCCAGAATATGTGGGAGTGATATAAGTAGTTAAGTTTCATTTTACTTTCAACAAGATAAGTTCATGTATTTGAATTTATGCCAGCACTTGTAAACAAGATGGCTGCCCAATTTAAGCAAATGTTAGGTCAGTTTGAAAATCTATATTTTTGGATCAAATGAATAGATCTCTTCAATATCCCAAAATAATTTAAGGGGGTATATGTAGTTATGTTTAACTTGACTTTGAAGAAGATCAGTTGATTTTTTTAAATTTATGCCAGCACTTGAAGTTGAGGAATGTAAACAAGATGGCCGCCAAAATGTTAGGTAACTTTGAAATTAATATTCTAGATTATATAGACAGATCTGTTCAACATCCTGATATAATTTAAGGGGTATATGTACTTAAGTTTTATTTGACTTTAAAGAAGATCAGTTGATTTTTTAAATTTATGCCAGCACTTGAAGTTGAGGAATGTAAACAAGATGGCCACCAAAAATGTTAGGTAACTTTTTGACAGTGTATATTTTTTTCATCAAATACCTGGATCTCCTCCATATCCTGGAATAGTTTGGGGGGGATATATTTTACTGTGTTTCATGTCATTTTAAACAAGATTAGTTGATTTTTTTGAATTTATGCCAGCACTTAAAGTTCACACACTGTAAACAACATGGCTGACTAAATTTTAGGTAAGTTTGACAGTCTATATTTCTAAATAAGAAGTTGGCATCTCCTTCATATTCCAGAATGTGTTGGAGTGATGTATGTAGTCATGTTTGATTTCACTTTGCAGAACATCAGTTGAAGTTTTATTATTTATGCCAGTGCTTGAAGTTCACATGGTGTAAACAAAATGGCTGCCCAAATTTGAAGCAACTTTGACAGTCTCTATTTCTGGATCAAAAGTCCTGATTTCTTTCATACTCCGGAATATGTTGGTTTGATATATGTATTGAAGTTTTACCCTACTTTCTAAAAAGATACGTGTCATATTTTTGAATTTATGCCAGCGCTTGAAGTAAACACACTTTGTTCAGTGGGTGGGAGGGGGGCAAATACATTGTGGATTCAATTTCTCGACATCGGTTCCACCGATTATTTTCAGGTTTTCAGTGTTAAAAGGGCCCATATAGTAGTAATTAAATCAGTACTTCAAATGCGATTTCGAACTACCATACTATCACAGATCAAATTTTAATGTCGTCGGAGGGCACAAACTGCAGTTTCCCAGGACGAAAGGTTCAGAAACAGGGCAATTGGCTCTTCTATAGGTACAAGTCACATGAAAGATGAAGCACCAATGTATCCTACGTCTGTACGTACCTGGTATGTAGTCTTACGTGGTCATCCTGGTGAACTGTGATCTGTTTTCCAACATGTACTTCATGAGCCGCCATCTTGCTTGGCGGCCATTTTGTAACAAGCCTAAATTCCCATAAAGCATTGAGTCACCCCACCCCTTCCCACCCTGTACAGACGAAAGAATTTCCACAGGTGTTCCATGCTAATAATAGACGGCAGCTACCAAAGAAATTAACAGGGACATATTTTACGTTGGGATCCCTCTTTTTTCGATTTTTTATTTCATCTAAAAACTTCAATCCCCCAAAATGCACATGCTTGAAAGTAAGAACGAGACATTATGTCACTACATGAGATTCGGCCAATACTTTTATCCTGCTGATATCGTAGATTTTTATCCATATCACCCCTACAATCTACAATGGTTTGCTCTATCATCAGAACATCAGGTGTAGACGTGGTACTAGTCGCCTGAATTCCGCATGTGGAGCTCGGCTGAATAAGTCCATCGCCAAAATTATCGCCTCAGATCTTCCTGAAGTTCCAATTTGTACTGTAACATAGATTCCAACATGTCCGGACGGGGAAAAGACGGAAAAATCCGGTCCAAACCTCGAAGTCGGTCGGCTCGAGCCGGTCTCCAGTTCCCTGTGGGTCGCGTGCACCGATTCCTGAGGAAAGGGGGCTACGCGGAGCGGATAGGAGCGGGCGCCCCCGTGTACCTCGCCGCCGTGCTGGAGTACCTCATCGCCGAGATCCTGGAGCTGGCCGGCAACGCCGCCCGCGACAACAAGAAGTCTCGCATCATCCCCCGCCACCTTCAACTGGCAGTCCGTAACGACGACGAACTCGACAGTCTACTGAAGGGGGTGACTATCGCACAGGGAGGCGTGCTGCCGCACATTCCATCTAGCCTACTGCCCAAGAAGACACAAGACGGGCACAGGAAGAAATCGAGCGTGTCGAGTCAGGAGTACTGACACCGTGAACACGACTTGGACCGCCCGGGACTGCGTTTACATGATTTGACAGCCACAACGGACTAGTTTTGGGGCGAAGACTTCAGAGTATGGTACGAAAGCAGCTATTTAAAGCCCTCGACGAACTCAACGAAGGTTATGACAGTTAAACTTTTCCTCAAGCCTTCACGTCAGACTTTCTTGACGCAACATTCCCCTACTGAGATCTTCACCGTGACAGTTTTAGTACAGTTGGTTATACTTTGGTTTGGTGCTCAGCGCTTGACTACTTCTGCATGTAAAAACGTTAAAACAATGCACTGAGCGGTTGATCTGTACAGTGTATAGAACTTTGTTTGTTCACTTGTCAGAAACCGGTACCCAAAATAACTGTTTTGCATAATTAACAAACCCAACAAGATACACTGTCAATAAAACTATTTTTTTCAAGACCATGGCCCGTTTCTGTCAGTTCATGTATCGACTAAGTGACATTACATAGCCGTATGTTGTACATGTACAATATAACGAGAAAGACTACGTCATTAAAATATATAGGAAATGTACAGT
>NW_017803157.1:1235070-1236466 GCF_001625305.1 Branchiostoma belcheri | reverse complement strand
GATCCAATTGTAATTTTCCAATTATGTTACAAACTACATTCCATTCTTTACAGAAAGTGTTGAAGAAAGACAAATGTGTCTCAACACATTTGCTCATTTTTTTCTTGGGTCCGCGATTGGCATTAGGGGGAGGGAGAGGAGGTGGTTCGCCGTTTCCGTTTTTGGGAGGGCCTCCCATTCCGTTTGGGGGAGGACCTCCCTTTGCATTTTTGGGAGGGCCGCCCTTTGCATTTGGGGGAGCGGCTCCCTTTGCTCCCCTTGCGTTTTGGGGAGGAGCTCCTTTTCCGTTTTGGGGATGAGCTCCTTTTCCGTTTTGGGGAGAGGCTCCCTTTCCGTTTTGGGGAGGGGCACCCTTTGCGTTAGGTGGCGGCAGCGGAGGACGGCCGCTGTTGTTTGCGTTGGGAGGAGGGAGTGGAGGAGGGCCGCCGCCATTGGGAGGGGGAAGCGGGGGAGGGCCACCGCCGTTGGTTGGGAGGTTGGGACGGGGGCCGCCGTCCTTGGGGGCGAACTTGTTGTGCATCGCCTCCAGCCGCTTCACCAGGCTCTCGAAGTCCGTCCTCCCGGACGGGTTCTTCAGCCAGCAGCTCCGCATGATGTCATATCTGTCAAGTTGGGGTAAAAAAGTGATTATCTGTAGCCAGGAGACGTCGACCAATCAGAAGGCTCCATTTGATAGAACATGGAACATGTGTTCCGTTCCAACGACCAAAATGGAACATGGGTTCTGTTCCAATGACCAAAATAGAACATGCGTTCTGTTCCGATGACCAAAATGGAACATGCATTCTGTTCTAATGACCGCATGTGATCAAAAGGACATGCACAAGTTATGCTTAGTATGCACCAAATTAAAAAAAAAGTCACAAGTCAAAAACTTGAGTGTCAACCATATAATCAAACAATCACGGCCTTATACATGTACGATAGTACGTAGACTACTCACAGTTCGCTGGGGCAGTGCTGAGGTTTGGGCAGCCGGTAGCCGTTCTTCACCTGCACCATGGTGTCCTTGTTGCTTAACCTTCCGTACGGCGGAGCTCCTGCCGTGATGATCTCCCACAGGACCACCCCAAAACTCCACTGACAAACAAAAATGAACCAATTGTGACATATCTCAAGAAAAAAAAGGAAAATCCATTTGCATGTTTTTTTCTATGTATTCAAGAAGTTCCAGACTATGGATTGTCACAATTAGGGGAACATGATTGATAGCTTTCCATCCTTAACGTTAGATGTTTCATGATTTATGATAGTATGGCAGGTAGCTGATCAAGAACACTGGTACAGAATGCTTAGCGTCTCAAATTTTAGGTCTATGAAAAACGGAAGTATTCTTTTTTTGGTCTCTCTCTCTCTCTCTCTGTCTCTCTCTCTGTCTCTCCCTCTCTCTCTGTGT
>NW_017803157.1:1144933-1235050 GCF_001625305.1 Branchiostoma belcheri | reverse complement strand
ACCGCATGTGATCAAAAGGACATGCACAAGTTATGCTCAGTATGCACCAAATTAAAAAAAAAAGTCACAAGTCAAAAACTTGAGTGTCCATATAATCAAACAATCACGGCCTTATACATGTACGATAGTACGTAGACTACTCACAGTTCGCTGGGGCAGTGCTGAGGTTTGGGCAGCCGGTAGCCGTTCTTCACCTGCACCATGGTGTCCTTGTTGCTTAACCTTCCGTACGGCGGAGCTCCTGCCGTGATGATCTCCCACAGGACCACCCCAAAACTCCACTGACAAACAAAAATGAACCAATTGTGACATATCTCAAGAAAAAAAAAGGAAAATTCATTTGCATGTATTTTTCTATGTATTCAAGAAGTTCCAGACTATGGATTGTCACAACTAGGGGAACATGAGTTATAGCTTTCCATCCTTAGATGTTTCATGATTTATGATAGTATGGCAGGTAGTTGATCAAGAGCACTGGTACAGTGCTAAGCGCGCGTGTGTCACTGTGTGTCTGTCACTCGCTGCTTTCCCGGGTGTTAGGAGACAGTCGTGGTTATAAAAATCATATAAAAGACTTTTTTCAGCTCACCACGTCAGACTTCATGGAGAAGGTGCCGCTGACGATGCTCTCCACGGACATCCACTTGATGGGCACGCGGCCCATCCCGCGCTCCGTCACCGAGTCCTTCTCGGGGGGAATCTCGATCAGGAAGCCGAAGTCAGCCACCTTCACGTTCCTCTGGCTGTTCACCCTGGTCAACAAGAAACAAATACAGGATGTATGAATTTTCTTCTTAGACAACCGGTAGTGTTTCTCACCTGCTTACGCTTCCGTGACTATCAAGCACCTTTTTTGGAACTTCTGACTGGAGTACTGTTTATTGCCGCTATATGTAGCCCATGTGGGTGGCGCTTTTGCGGCGAGAATATACACAATTCTGTGATCTTTGCCTCTCTGAAGAGTGTCGTCACCCTTCATTCAACCGATACCAGGTACCTTTGACCCAGTGTTGACGTCACACTTCAGAGAAGCTACGTACATGACAAATAAGGCTCACTAGGTCAGTTTACTGCGGAAGACCAGAGTGACTGGTCGAAAGCTCTAGATGAGAACCATTTCTTGTGATGGGTCAAAATTTTAAACTTAAAACAGACTTACATGCAGTTCCTGGCGGCCAGGTCCCTGTGCACGAACTGCAGCGCGGTCAGATACTCCATGCCACAGGCGACCTGATAGGCGAAGAACAGCAGCTCGTCCAGCTTGAACTCACTCTCCGCCTATCAACGGCAAGGACACAAAACCACTTGGTGACCAATTGGCAACCACGAAAACCAGCAGTTTACATGCATGGATGGATATACATGCATACATATACACGCAGGGATATACAAAGATGTTCCTGTCCTTGGTGCTGAACACTAACACTGACACAGGCGTGCACCAGCACACATACACAAACACAAACACACACACACACACACACATATACATACACACAAACGCACACGCACAGACACGCAACACACAAACGCGCGCACACACACACACATACACACACACACACACACCAAAAATAGGTAATAACTAACCTTGACTTTGCCGTCCTCGCCCTTCTTCCTTGACTTGACCAGCACGGAGAGCAGGTCGCCCTTGTCCATGAGCGGGAGCACGACGAGCGGCGAGGCGTCATCGCGCATGCACACGCCCAGCAGGTTCATGATGTTGGGGTGTTTGAAGTGGCGCATGACCAGACCCTCGCTCAGGAACTTCTCCAGGTCGGGCGTGGTGCGGAAATCTAGAGGAAAAACACAATTTTGACACGTCCGAAAAAAACAGGCTATATTTAGCGGCGAGAAGCAGTACCCTTATATCTGACAGGCATCGAAACGTATTACTAAGCAAGTGAGAAACAATAAACGGCTTGAAAGACATCAAAAGTGGAACTTAACTGAGCGAAATTAAAGAGCAAAAGATAATAAAAAGCCCTAACTGATTATTCGAACGCGTAATTGTTTTGGTAGCTATATGTTCCGAACACCTTAAAGAAAACACAACTACAAACGTTGTCTTTACTAGCTTTAGCATTAAAGTACGCGTAGAAATGATATGTATTCATCTTTTGAAATAAACCATTCATATATAAAATTTTATTTCAAAAGATGCATAAAATTGTGACAAGCATTGGAAACAGGACGGCTGAATTGCGTCGAGACATTATCATTCGGACTGAGACATATTTTATTTACAAGAAAAACACAAAAGAGTGAAATGAGTAAAAAAAATAATGTAAACCAGGTCGCCTGCTTACCCTTGCTGGTCTTGATAGCGATGGGGATCTTGTCGTTCCCCGGCAGGTTGAGTTCCCCCTTCAGGACCCGTCCGAAGCTGCCCTCCCCCAGTGGCTGATTGTGCAGGTTCAGGAGACGCTCGTCCAGGAACACGCCTGTCAGCTGCTCGATGAAACTGTCGGCCAGACCCAGGCTCTTGGCTCTAGAGTCGGTAAAAAGGGAACGTTATATGTTTCTTTCTTTCTTACTCTCTCCCTCTCTCTCTTTTTTGTTTCTCTCCCCTCTCTACCTTTCTTTTTCTCTCTAATTCTTTCTTTCTTTCCTTCTTGACACATGTGGTAACGCGATATACTAACTAGTGGATTAGGCACGGGATGTTCTGTTTTAAATGTAAGTTTAAGTTTTAAGTTGTAAGTAAATAATGTTTTAATTTTGATGTAGTTTGTATGATGTAACGTTACGTCTAACTCCAGGTAGATAAGCTACATAATATGACACTTATATGCTTCCTAATGGAGGAAATAAAGCACATATCAACATTGCAGAAATAATACAATATAATACAATATTGCCTGAATGAATAATACTTACAAAATTAAACATTAACACACATATACACAAAGAATGGAAAAAAAGAAGAATATTTACGATTTCGGGGTCAAAAATTAAGATTATACACAAGCTCTTCGTGCAGAAACTGTGTCAGCATCACTACTTCCGGAAAGGCGTCTTTGTAGCGCTAATTGAGGGTTTGTGTGTTTGTGTGTTTGAGTCCACACTGGGACATGGTACATTGAATCATTTGAGTTTCTTGACTCTTTACCTGAGGCAGTTGACGGAGTCCAACTTGGACTGCTGTTCCCCGGGATTCATGGCGTAGTCGTTTCTGTCGCACGGAACCCTGGGAAAGAACAGAGACGCCAGTCATTAATATATTTCTGATCTTTATGGTTGGTGCTAAAACAGCCCACACGAGACCCACGGCTGTGCATGTGGTGCCTTTTAACACGTTCTCGTAAGGCGTCATATTATGAAACCTAAACGTCCTGAATGGCACTAATCTGTAATGGACTGTATAAGGTTGATTTGACTTAGTTTGTAAAGAAATGATCAGAAAATGCAATCGTCGTATCGTCAGAATGTTACACAATGTAGCTTTAAACTTTTCTTTTAATTTCCCGTTTTAGTCTGATATTTCGGACATTACAAACTCTGAAATCTGGACATTAAAAATTCTGAACTCTGATCATTACAAACTCTGAACTCTGAATATTACAAGTACAACTCTGAACATTGTAAATCTGAACGTTTAGCAACAATCTCCGAACTATATTAGCGAGGACAATGTTTATTTTATATTTTTGTAATTTTATGTATTGTATTAGTTATAAGGTTTCAGATGTGGATCTCACAGGCAGTTGCCTTTTTATCCATTAAAATGTATGTACAACATGTATGTATGTATGTAGTCTAGGAAAGGTCCTGACCCGTTGCGGAGAGTAGATGACAGCTGCTGCTGCACGTCCGCAGGGAGGTTGGGTCCGCAGCACACGAACGGCAGCACGTCCCAGCAGGAGGCCTCGGGAGGCAGCAGGCCCATGTCCGTCATCGACTTCTTCCTGCAAGAGACAGAGTGTGGAGAACGTCGTGTGTTTAATTTTGATAAATTAAACTCAAGATATGCTGACGGCACGCGAAAGTTTTTTCAGCGTATGCTGCCACAATGCAGAGGACAACACACAATAACCATGTTCATGATCACCTGAGTGAAGTGAGGAAGACCGTGTAAAGTGCTTTTCCCAATGGCACAAGATCATGGTGGCATAACAGGATTCAAACTCGGGACCTCTTTGTTCCGAGCCGAGCACCCCGTTGTTGCGCCACACGACCCAACATATTCATCTTTGAGTTATTGAGTCAAGGGCTAAAAAACAAAATGAATTGATTAAAAGCCCTCGGTCACCGTACCGTCCTCAGAGAAATTCGAACTGGAAGGTGACAGACGGTCACCTAAACGTTGACTGAAAAAAAATTGGTTGTGTAAAGAAAGTCTTTTTAAGCTTACCTTCTGCGCAGGCGAATCCAGAACAGCCCCAGGCCCAGCAAGCTGATCCCGGCCCCGCCTGCAGTCACCAGCACCAGCCGCATGTCGTACAGGTGGAACCCGCCTTCCTCCACCAGCTGACCTTTATCGTCTGCAGCAAAAAAAAAGTGTTACCATGGTGACAGCCGCATGTCATACAGCTGGAACCCGCCTTCCCGCAGCAGCTGACCCTTATCGTCTGCAGGCAAAAACAACAACATGTTACCATGGTGACAGACGCATGCCGTACAGCTGGAACAGCTGGCCCTTATCGTCTGCAGCAAAAAAAAATGTTACCATGGTGACAACCGTATGTCGTACAGGTGGAACCCGCCTGCCTGCAGCAGCTGGCCCCTATCGTCTGCAGGCGAAAACAACATGTTACCATGGTGACAGCCGCATGTTATACAGCCGGAACCCGCCTTCCTGCAGCAGCTGACCCTTATCGTCTGCAGTAAAAAAAACATGTTACCATGGTGACAGCCGCATGTCGTACAGGTGGAACCCGCCTTCCTGCAGCAGCTGACCTTTATCGTCTGCAGTAAAAAAAACAACAACATGTTACCATGGTGACAGCCGCATGTCGTACAGCTGGAACCCGCCTTCCTGCAGCAGCTGACCTTTATCGTCTGCAGTAAAAAAAAAACAACATGTTACCATGGTGACAGCCGCATGTCGTACAGGTGGAACCCGCCTTCCTGCAGCAGCTGACCTTTATCGTCTGCAGTAAAAAAACAGCAACATGTTACCATGGTGACAGCCGCATGTCGTACAGCTGGAACCCGCCTTCCAGCAGCAGCTAGCCCTTATCGTCTGCAGCCAAAGAGCAGCATAAAAACAAGAAGCATGAAATCTTATCTTGAAAGTTTATCTGTGGTAGACGTTATGTAGGAATTTTAAACTACAACCTTCCCTTAACAAAGACGGGGGCGGTATAGACTTTCTGCAACTCACCGAGTCACGTGTGTCATAACGTGACGTCAAGGAAGCGGGGACTGCTCATTCCTTGAAAAGACTGGAGTTGTACAGCCGAAAATTTGGGTAAGTCCAATTCTTTTTCTTCGACATTACAGTTTAAACGTACTATACTGCATAAAAAAGGTAACATTTGCAAAGCACATCTCCAATTTTACCTGCACTAAGGTGCATATTCACCCAGTATTTCGAGCCCTGTCTGTACTCACCGCATTTGATGATGCCGTGCAGTTCGTTGTTCATCTCCTTGCCGCGGAAGGCCTCTGGCGCCACGCAGTAGGCGGTCTGGGACAGGCCTTTGGCTGCAGTGTGCGACAGCAGCCACTTGGTGGCGCAGTCGCACACCCATTCGTTGCCTTTCAGAAACCTGGGAGGGAAGGGCAGACGTCACAATTGCGTTGCGCAGTAGAGGCCCCAAAATTGGAACGATTGTAGTTCCCGAGTTAATACCTTTGAAAATCCTTTTTTCTCTGGAAAATTTTGGTCCAGTTTGGAGACTTTAGGGCTAGAATGAACAGGTAGGCTCTAAACTTTCCTGCTTTGGTCGAATTTTGTCCATGTCACCAATTTAGTGGGCATAATGAGAAACCCGAGTGATGGGGTCTTGCCTACCGAGGGCGGATGGATACATAGGAAAATTAAGTTCAAAAGTAGGGTTTGTTAAGCTGTTGTCAGAGTTTGAGCTGGTCAATCCCTTGTTTTCTTTATATATCTGGGAGGCAGACCCTTGTGGCTCTCTGGCGCAGAAGAATTTTTGATATTGAAATGTGAGAAATTACATTCATGGGGACCTGTTTCAGTGTATTTAACCATAGGTTCCTATGGCCAAAGGTAATTGTACTGTCTGCCCTGAAGTCACAAGGTAGGGAGATGATAGCCTCCCCCAGACCATTCTACGGGAATACAAATCGTAGCATTCGCAAAAAAAGATAGTAAAATTAGCCAGGAAAGTCAGTCCGCGGAAGGTTGATTCTTTCCCTCCCCGGCCAGTCAAACCCTAAGGCGGCCAAATTCCCCTGGCCTATATATAGCCAGCGTAGTTAGTCTGGCGGAGACAAGGGAAATGAATTGTCTGGTGAGAAACCGTCAATCAAAAGGAAGGAAACTGTCTGACAGATCTTTTGTGGTGCCACAATGGTCAAAGAATAAGGCTAAGAGATATATAACCTCCAAGCAGATTCTGTGGGGCAAGAGGAGTCTATATTGGCAGCCTCTAATCATTGGCCACCCCGCGTGGATACAGGTTGCCAGTATAGAGTGTTCTTGCCCCACAGAATCTGCTTGGAGATTAAGAAAAAGATGAGATTAGATGAGAAATTTGAAGCATTCTTACATGAGCAGTCGGGTTCCGAGCGGTTTGGCGAACACGTTTTCAGTCAGGGTGGACAGGTGGTTGTTCTCCAGAGATCTAATGTGTCATAGACAATCGACATCAAAACCTATATATAAACCACCACAAAACTAGCTAGGTTACCAATCTTCACAGGTCTACTTAGGTGTGCCTTGTGCGGCGCATAATGGCGGGCTACCAAATATGCAAAACAAACAAACAAAAGGTGGTATTATACGATCAGTGGATTTCCCAACCAAAACAATTTTTATTTGTAAATGACGAAGAAATGTTTCGTTACGGCTTACATTTCCTGTAGCTTCTTGAGCGGGACGAACAGACCAGGCTTCAGGTTACTCAGACTGTTGTCATTCAGGTACCTGCAAGTAACAACGACAAACAGTCCTCGTTATCTAAAACCCATACATACAAACGCAACATAAATTAAGCCATTTTCGCTGTATGTACATCTCTTTGATAAACGAATAAAAAAAAAAATACTAAAAAATAAAAAATAAATTAAGCCACCCAAAATAGTATTTCCGTCCAGTAAGTACTTACAGAGAGAGGAGTTACATTGGGGAGTAATTATGATACATACTGGTAGTCAAATATCGTAAGGCCTTAAGCTTGGGAAGAGACATTGTGTTTCTGATTTGGGTCTTTAAAATATTGTATATTGCTTTCATTGCTTGAATTGGAAGTTGTTTTTTTAGTTTCAAAAAATCAGAGAGAAATGCTTACAGCGTTTGCAGGTTCCCCAAGCCGTCAAACACACCAGGCGACATGTAGTTCAGCTGGTTTGCAGACAGATTCCTGTGGAGTAACAAGAAAACAGAGATTTCAAACTTCCGGGAGGTTTAGATATGTTTATATATAAGCATTTTTTGTGCCAGCAACAAAAAGATAACAGTACAAAACAGAAAGCCCGATAAAACAAGCCTAAAAACATGCCAAAACTAAGCCAAAGCCAGAACCTCTGCTTGGAGAGTGATACTTACAGTATCTGTAGCTTGGAGAGTCCCTGGAAAGCGCCGTTAAGCAGAGAGAGCAGACGTGCCTGTTTTGACAGCGACCTAACAGAGAATCAAGGGAACAACTTTAATATCCACATTATTTTCTTTCTTCTATTCCCAGTTATCATTGTGCACGTTTATGTATGTGTTAATATTAGTTATTATCAGACCATCTTTTCATTGCTATTACCTATTATCATTTCACTTGTAACAAATTAGTTGCTATTATAAATGAACAATTGAAAATGTACAAAAGAATCCTGATAAACAAAAAATAAAATAAAATGTGAGTACAAGCTCTGATTCATCCTTACACCTTAAAACAGGAAACAAAACTTGTCCTTCAGCAATATGTCCTCGACCGTTTCAAATGGCAACGACCGTATACGAGACGGAAATGAGTAGCACGGCAGGTGCATGCGTGTGTCTATGTAAGGCCATGTTGATTTAATTATATGTATGACATCCTCTAGGAACCAAAAAAAATTGTCTTCATTGTGAAATCTAGGTGGTCATGAAGGTTGCACAAATGACTAAACACACAGAGTGATATCTTATTGGCATGGCAATAGACTGTTCATTTTTATTCCTTCACATTTTCTTCTTGTCCTTTGAAATGGATTTTGGCATTCTGCGACATAAGTATCTTTTTCCAATATATGCCAAAAAACAGTTACTCAAGCAACTGGATATGATTTTGAAAACGTCAATGACGTTTTCAAAATCATATCCAGTTGCTTGAGTAACGTTTTTTTGGCATATCGTATTACCTGGATGTCTAACCTTCATCGACGTTTTTCCAATATATTTTTTTGCAATTTGCTCATTTTGCAGCTACTTTAGGTGATTTACTTTACGGTCGAAAACTTTTTTTGGGAAACGGACGAAAATCCATGTGCGCGCGGATTTCATCCATATAATCAAATCAACATGGACTAATCTTCAAGCAGATCTTTGGGTAGCTGCAAAGACAGTATCAAATCAGACAGTTATCACTTTGGGTAGCAAAATGGTAATAACTGTGGCAAATGGATACAGCCTGGCCAATTTGATCATACTGTCTGTGCAGCCACTGAATGATCTGAATGAAGATTATGTCTATGTGCGTGCAAGTGTGTTGGGGGTATGTAGTTTGTATTTGGAAGCCTGGTACGACATACATACATCGACAGAACGTGGCCCATTCCGCGGAACTCGTCCTTCCTGATGCGGCGTATCTTGTTACGGGAAAGGTCCCTGTGAGAACACAACAAATGTGGTTGGTTGCATTTTTGCCTCCCATGCATCACCGAAGTGATGTATCCATTTTACACCTGGGTGGAGTGAGGAAAGTCCTTCCCAAGGACATAAGGTTGGTGACATGGCAGGAATCGAACCGAGGCCACCTCGATTTCTGGGCCAAACACGTGCACCCTAGTTCCATCATATATATTGTACTTCTTGGAGTAGTTTCCTTTAATATCCACATGGCCTTCGCCACTGAGCCTTTCCGGATGTGAAAATGCCCCCCGCATCTTCAGTGGCCTGTTCCAAACACACGATTGCTTTTAGATTTAGCGCAAAGATTAGTCTACAGAAGCGCGTGATTACATGTTTATGAATTTTTCCCTCGCGTGATGGATTTTGCTGTGCATTGTGGGTGTTAGTCTGGAAAGGGTGTTAGTCTATGAAGAAAAAGTACTCTCCAAACAGAGGTTTGGGTTTTGGCATATTTTTTGCCGTGTTTAGGCGTTTTTATCGGGCATACTTTTTTGTGCATGGTTGGGTTGACGTAAAAAAGGATACCAGTGCAAAAAAAGAAATCCCGATAAAAAAAGCATAAAACACGGCAAAAATAAGCCAAAACCAAAACCTCTGCTTGGAGAGTAAAGAAAAAGCATATCAGAACACGGGCATCTTTCACCAAATGTTAAAAAATGCAGGGATTCTATCTTAAAGACCAATGGGCCATTAAAATGATTCCTACCACGAGTAATTCGTGATGTGGGATTGTTATTTTGTCAAGAAAAACAACCATTATTCGCCAGGTCACGGATCAAACTATGAGCTTGTATCGAGGCCTCTGTTCTCATGAGCACAAAACCAACACACATCAGAATGATCTATACTTGAGTTTTTAGCTGTGTCGGTAAAAACAACATGGACAAAATTCAACTTCAGTCCAACATAAAAAAAAACGCACCAGACAACCGGGTCTATTACTTTGTGCTGGAATAAAGGTGACATTTTTTTTCATATCAAAACACCACGTAGGCCGGTACATACACGTATGCACGTAGGCCAGTACACATGCATATTCCCACCTGCAATAGCCAATCGTATCATACATGAATCGCAACAATATCATACATGAATCTGTTGTTAGCATATATATTTCCGCAAAACTGTATAGAACATACACGTATGATCCCTATCGTGGTTGTTCTTTTTTCTTGTAATTTGTTGGATATGAATTTTGACAGAACAAACGAAACAGAAAAATAAATTTGATTTATATCAAAATGGGAGGAGGTGGCCTTGTAAATAGAGTTTAGAGAGTCAAGGTTTGTGGTTCGAATTCGTAGCAGGCCCTGGAAAAATGCACCTAAGTTCCCCACTCAGCCCAGGTGAAAATGAGTACCTAGCATCAGTTAGTCTGCACTATCTAGTGGACCAACTCCTCTGGCATGTTACCTCTTTGAATAATTTCTACTCTTTCCAGCCGCCTTCCGAAGCCTGGCAGAGGCCTAGGCTAGCTTGCGCTTACTTACAAAACCGGTGTAAACCGCCTAAATGCGGTTTATCGGTTATGACATTCAAACAAAACAAAACAAAACAAAGCAAAACAAAGTGTATCTTAGACGTTTTCATTCTTTTCACCTAAAACAAATGCAAGTTTCTATCGATGGAGGCTAATGCCCGCGAATGTAGCTAATAATGATTGGAACAATGCTGTACAATAATTTTCTCTAATTTATGGCACTTTCTGACTGTAATTAGTGTAAATATGTGATGCAGTAATCCAAAGAAAAAATGTCACCACAATAAAGACTCTACTAGACATGAACAAATACAGTCAAACCTGTACAGGTGACTACCTCTACATAAGGACCGCTTGGTCAATGTTATGGGTCAATCGGATTTTCTACATGACAGGTTAAGTTATAGACGTATTAGATAAACGGCATTTTCTCCCTTTCTGTAGATTAGAGTTAGGGTAAACAGGGTGGTAGGGCATTTTACCGTTTGTTTCTAAAATAACTGAGTCGGAGTTAAAAATCAAGACTCGTATAGACACCAGGTAGTCTGTACTCTCCAAGCAGAGGTTGGTGGTGAAGGTTGCTACGATTTTTCTGTCGTTTTCCGTCTTTTTATGCCCTGTTTTTTCTGTCGCTACAACAGAGAACGGGGCATAGTAGAAAGGTAACAATCCTTCGAATTCCCACCAACATCTGCTTGGAGAGTACTAGTAGTACGTCGGTGAAGGTTAGACATCCAGGTAATAAGATACGCCAAAAAAAAAACAGCTACTCAAGCAACTGGGTATGATTTTGGAAAATCTGTGGATTTTTTTTGAGTGCTAGTAGTAGTTTGTACTTACACGTTCTGGGTCGAAGCAGCGAAGCCTTCAGGGATGCTGGTGAGGCTCTTACCGCTACAGTCCGCCGCCTCTGTCTCACACGTACACTTGTCAGGGCAGGATATGGGCAGGCCCAGCCCGACCATCGCGGCCAGCCACACCAAAACCACCGGGGACACGGCACGGAATCTTCGCCTGTTGGTAGCACCCATCTCTCTCTGCTGTAGATAGGTTTAACTAGCCTGTATTGAAATCGCCAGTCATGGCGAAATAAAATAAAACAAGTAATCGCAATCGCACGTACGTAGCTGGTTCGTGCCTACAGGGTGTGTTCCGCCTACGTTTTTTTTTTTCGCCAGACAATTACTTGGCAGTTTTGATATGGATTCGCAGAAAACGTGTATAACCATAACCATCACGTGGGCGCGGTGGTTGACACGAGGCAAAGCTTTAATAAACATATGCGTGACGTCAGCACGTCGGTAAAATTCTATGTGACTGTGCGAAACTCGTAGCCTCTACCAGGCTTCGGGAAGCGGTTGGAAAGATTAGAAATTGACCAAATAGACAAATAATATGCACCAGGGGAGTTGGTCCGCGCTAAAACAGCAAGAGCAGTAAACTGTTCTCTTAACGTGGACCCAGGTGCTCCACTGGAATATCATCTGTCTATCTGGCCAATTTCTACTCTTTCCAGCCGCCTCCCGAAGCCTGGCAGAGGTATGGCTTTGACATGCATATTCGTGAAGTCAGCACGTCGGCAGAATATACCACTTGTAGTATACTACTGGGCCTGTGCGAAACTTGGATTTTTTTCACGGTTTTCGTTGGATGTTATTTGGTCAACGTTACAATTTTTCTTCTTGCGGAGGATATCTTTTCCGACACAACATTTGAGAATTATAGAGTCATCTAAATGTAGAATACGTAAACACGGTATTTAAACCAGACGGTATACCAAAGTGCTCTACAAAATAATATTGCCAGTTCCGCGCAGGCGTAGTACGTTCTGCTCTTGGCGTCTAGACAGATGACGCTTTTAAAAAACTGGAAAGAGATGTGTGATCACCTTTTCTGTTCACCAAACGTTTGAAGCTTATTTTCAAGATTTATTCAGTATTAACGCTTTTATTTCTTACCAAGGAGAGTCCACTACGTTTACCTCCTTTATTTATAAAGTACTAAGAATCGGTCTACTGCCCTAGGAGGAAGTCAGGGTCATATAAAAATAAAACAAATTACAGGTTACACGATTCTGTAACTGTATATATCTGTATAGACGGTATAACTTCCCATCGGCGTGACTAGCCTTCAAATAACTTAATAAGGTCTGAAGTGCTAACAAATCCATACTCATATACGTACTAGTTGTAGTAGTAACGGTCGTAAGTGTGTATACCTGTTGGCAAGGCCAATATAAGGTAAATTATGAATGAAACAAGAAATTAACAAAAACTCTGAATGAAAAATGTTGACTGTAGCAAAAGCTCTGCACGAATGAAAAAAAAGTTGACTGTAGCCACAAATGCTACACGTACCTTTGTTGGTATGTGGGCTGTTCAATATTAAGATGTCCTCTGACCCACTTCAACATATTGCACGAGACTGGAATTACACGTGTATAATAATACATATGTTTTATAGGTCACATTTCTATTTTTTTCATTCCCACGGCTGTCCTTTCACAGGATTTATGATAATCCGGTAGCCTCTAGTAGCCTCTACCAGGCTTCGGAAGGCGACTGAAAAGAGTAGAAGATTGCCAACTGTACTTTCTAGCTAATTTCTAAGCAGATCGTTTGGTGGCTAGCCGCTGCAAAGACAGAATCAAATTGGCCAAGCTATATCAACTGGCCAATTTACAATTGCCAAACTGGCCAATTATAATTTACAGAAACCTAAATGTCATTATTGTACAGTTCATCTTTATGACCTTCAAAAACCCAATTTCTCAGTCATATAGCAAAAGTCATAATTTATAAACAATCCAGTCTAATCAATGATTGCACAATAAAGTTTGAACCATCCGATGTAATTTCAAGGCAGCAAAGCAAAAAAGCAACAAAAATATTCTGGATGAAGAAATCGACATTTACTGAAATTTCTTCGAAAAAGTCCGTCACCATTTCATATTTGAAGCGTTTGTAATAGCCCAGAAACAAGCTACACGATGAGACCCTTCATTTTTGGAACCACCCATGTATAGTCATTAGAACCAGCCAACAACAGGCCTAGGAAACAAGTAGCCGTTTTCTACAGATTTCTGTATGTTATGCTGGCTGTTCAGCCAGCCATGATCGAACCTCTAGACCAATCCCGAATACTTAAAACATTTTGAACATTCGACTGGCACAGCCGAATTCACCGAATACCAGCCGACTTTGCGCCGACCTACTCCGAAAAATGGTTGGGAGGCGTTCGGCTAGTGTTCGGGAGGCCAGAATCGTGAATGTGTGGCAGGGGCTGAAAAGGACATTATGTTATATTTGTTAACCAAAAATTGAAAAATTTAATTGCAAAAAAAAAACTTTTTGTGATTATAATTTACTTCCACTTTTCAACATATCTTTTCAATTTATCATATACTATTTTCTCACATTTATATAGTTTGCGCTGAAGCAACCCTCACCAGGCGCACCAACTTTGTGGTACCACCAAAAATACCCTAATGTAAACAAACATGGCTGACAGCTTTGTTTTCAGCTTTTACACACACGTAACTTGACGTAAGGCATCATATTTTAGTAACTCCACGTCCTGAATGGCGGTTACATGTATTTGCAGTGGAGTAGGGGTTGATTCAACTTCCTTTGTAAAAAAATGACCCCAACAATTGTATCTGTTTGTGTCCTTCTAATGTTACATAATGCAGCTTTAAATGATCCCGGATTTTTTCTTGCAGCACGCTGACGGCAGGACCGTCCAGTCGTAGACGTAAGACTTGGCCTTCCTGTACTCCGTCTCGCACAGCCTCCCTGTCTTCTGCAGATGTTGGTGTTTCTTCCTCATCTCGTCCTCCGACTGTTTGTGCGTCACCAGGTACTGGTTACTGCAGCCGCGGGAATGGTTCATGGTGTCGAACCTACAGTACATGAAAGAGAACTTTATTGACACAACAAACGTACAGCGACTTTCTATAACTAGACATAAAGACAGACACGTGGGTATAAAAGAATTGACCTATGTACAAGACTACAGATGAAACAACTTATACTACTTGTCCTAAGGTCTAAACAGTCTTTGATATATTTACCTATTTGTACAGTAAAGGTTGTTCCTTTTGCAAATGCTCTTCTGTATCGTAAAAGGTAAAAATACCAGCTGCTAGCTGTCAAGGAGGTCATGTAATGAAACACATCAAGAGCTAACAACAATACCTAAATTTTTCATAGAACTAAAATTCAAAAAAGTTATCTCACTGATGAAAAGATGTTCACTTACCGGACGTCGTGTTCTCTCTTGATACTCAGCGGCCCCAGCCATGCCCCCACAGTGACATCCTCGCTCCGGTAGAGCTTCAGCGAGTCCACGTTAGCGGCGATGTAGTGTACCAAATCCGCAGACAGCACGTAACCTCCCCCAAGCGCGTACGGTACGTACCGGTCACATAACACCCAGTCGTGGTCTTCTAGCGGCCCTTCTTTTGGAACTTTAGCGTCGCCGTGGAAAAATCCCCAGTAGAGAGACTCCCCGCTTCTCTGCTTCAGTTCTTTCTCCATGACGTCTAGTCTTGCGAACGAGTCGTCGTCTACTTTTAGAACGTATTCGAAGTCCACGTTTTTGTCCAGCCATGCCAACATGTGAAGAACTTTCGACGACAGAGTGGAGTAAGAGTCGTGTACATTGTCTAGAAGTAACAAGTCTCCTTGCCCCCTGTTTTCTCTGTTCAGTCTAGCCACCTCATTCTGGTCTGCCGACCCTGTGCCGATCACAAAACGTTTGAACATACTGCTATTACCGTAGGTTAGCCACGTCTCTCTAGCGGCGTCCCTCTTCTCTATGTGATTCGACGAAGTCGTGACCAAAACCGCGAGAAACGTTTTATACTTCTCCACAGGCGCCCCAACGTCCATTTTCTGAACGATGTAACTATCTATGATAGGGTCGCCGCATTTCAGAACGTACAGAATGCCGAGGTACATCGGTAGAAGGAACAACAGGAAGACGAAGATGGACGATGTATGTCGACGTAGCCGTCGGCACGACATTGCTGGCTGCTTGGAGCTTGAAACTTAACGGCCTCACCTGTAATTAAAAAAACAATCATAGTCAAGACAGTTGGATGTTTGAGAACTACACTTCAATCCTTACAGATATTTCAGTTGTACCTGTGCTAAAGTCACGGTGACCAGACACATGCCTAGTAGTTACCAAGGCAGTAGGAGGGCGTTGTACTTCCCACATATTTTCTTTGATATTACCTTGCTTCCGGGGAAGGAGACACTGTACATGTATTCTATGGATTCTTGCTCTTGGTTTTGCCATTTTTTAATGAGAAGAGTTAGACACTGTGTCAAACTGTCAATTCAGACGATATTTGCATAATCGGCATCGGCCGTCTTGCTTTGGCCTTGTATCTTTGTTTTTGCCGATTATATATTTGATCAAGTTTTAGTTCTGTAGGTTGTGATTGTTTTGGCGTGCTGTCTCCAGTAATTCCTACACTTCAGGCTATCCGTGTCACGTGTCGTGCTGGTTGTTGTTAACGACTGGCTAATTCATTGGAAGCTGCTACAAATGGGGTCAGGTGGGAGGGGGCCAAGTTAATATACAGCCTATAGGGCAGGGGCCAGGGATATTATATTTGGATCAATATTCATACAGCAACCATATGCACTTGAATAAAATCTTGCTAGAAGTCATATGGCAAGGATTCAGCCCTCTTACGACTTAATCTACGAACTTATTGGGAGGGGCAAGTTGAAGACATTTACAGACTATGAAAGGCTTTCAATACACCTATTGCATAATATTTAGGCCAGGATTCATGCAGCCAAACCATTTTTTCTTTTATTTACATGAATGAAAATGTGTAAGAAGTCGTCTGCATAACGGCCCAGGCCTAGTATTTTTACGACAAATCTACAAACTTTCTTCTAAGATAGAGTAAGGGTAAAGGAAGACAACATCAACATTGCAACGTGTCAAACTTACCTGTCAACAAGACGTAGCGTCGCGATTTTTGTGACGAATACGCTCAGAGTCTCGATAGCTACTGGGGTCAGCGTACTGCTGAAGAATCTACAAGCAGTCTGTGATATTGTACGACCTCAGTCGAAGATACAGGACTGCTTCCATACGTACAGAGTTTCATGTACGTACAGGCATCAGAATGTTGATATGACCCGGTGTTTCGCTTAGGCACAGCATAACCCTTTGTAACCTTTGTGACGTAGAAAAAAGACGTCACCGATCCGGTTGAACCGGTTTCCTTCCTGGCGCACATGCGCATTGAAATGTGGTACAATTATTGTCTTCTGCACGACTAATTGCCTCTATCAGGCTTTGGGATCTTTAAGCGGCTGGAAAGAGTAGAATTGGCTGAATAGACAGGTCATATGCCAGAGGAGTTGGTCCGCACTAGGAGAACAGTTAAGTCGGAGTCGGCCCGTGAAAAAGACTAAGAGGTTTTTGGCCTCCCCCGGCATATTTGTCATTTTTTATTCTTTGATCATGTATTTCGTAGAATATGTTAAATAAACAAAAACTTTTTAATCAAAGTAAGCAGTTTTTGAGGATGCCAGCCCCACTGCTAATACAACCCCAAACTCCTTCCGACTACGTACATGCCTTTAAATTACTAATACCACTATTTTATCTTGACTGTATCAAAAACGATAACTCGTTACCATACAATGACGCGTTTAGTGGTTCTCACAGTTTACACAACACACACACGTACACGCCGGGACAAAAAGAGCTGGACATAGATGTACATTTGTGAAATACCATTTTATTATTATTTTTTCCAATCCTGCTTTCCATTTAATTTTTTTTCAATCCTGCTTCTCTTGACCGGCGGTGCCCCAGTTCGCATCGGTGCTTCTTTTGCGCGAGAACAGGTCGAGAGGGTGTGGCGTTCACCGCTGACCCCGCCTCGTCCTGTGACGTTCCCGCTGACATCGGCTCGGTTATCACTTTTGAGGCAAAAGTTGTTTTGTGATCTGCTAATACGTCTAAAAAACTTATGCAAAGACTTTTCCGGTTTGATTTGTATGCACCTGGGTCAATGTTAGTCCATGTATGCGGTTAATTCTTTGTGTTATGGTGCTTGTCTTTTTTCCCCTGAGTTGTTGTCCTTTTTGCGGATTGTATGGCTTCAAAATGGGTTGGAAAGTCTCTTGAGATTGCTGCAGATTGTTAGGTGTATGTTAGCAATGTCAGCAGACACGTCAATCCCAAACAGCTTCAGAAACTCGGATATGCACTACTACTGAGTGTGTTGGGACCTTCATTCTCAAATACCTGTCCTGCTCATCATTACACTCCATACAACCAGTCGTGACAACATCCTCTGGTACACCTTCCTTTGCACAATTCGTAATTTCTGTTTAACATATAAATCATACTCATTAATCCGTTTACAGCCCAAACATTTTATTGGGACTAGCCATTCCCCTTGGATCTCAGCGCAGGTAGTTCCTTTGCAGCTCCCTCCTTTCCGTCCGTGAATCTGAAAATAACACATTCCTTCCCATGTTAACGTTGTTAGCGTGCAGATTAATTTTCGTTCACGTTGCTGCCACTTGCGCTCTCTAAACTGCTACCAAGGTCGTTGGACCTCCGTGCTTTGCCCATGTCGGGAACCGACCTGTCAGATGGCAGTTACGTGCGCTCTCGACGGGTACCCTTCGGTGGGCAAACATTATCAAGATCTTTCTTAAGTCGCTTGGCTCCCAGGCGAGACGTCTTGCTATGAGCCGCGGAAGATCCTGGACCTCGTCCCCGCTGGACTCAGACGACATGTAGTTCTTGTCCAGGATCTCCGCTGCTCTACTCAGGTTCCTTCTTATCCCAGCTGTCAATGTTGCAATTATCCAGAGCCCTCTTCCTCCTTGCCACCTTCTGGAAAAGAAGTTAATTTCATCATGCTTTGAATGATTTCAATCATAATATATTATCATATCATAATGGCTCATGCAGTTTTATCCCAAATGCAACTAGCTACCAGTTTTGTGTTAAGGCTTTGGCAAGCACAAAAACCTTTCCTTAACTGGGCGTCACATGACAAGCGGTCAGATTCACGGACGGAAAGGAGGGAGCTGCAAAGGAACTGCCTGCACTGAAATCCAAGGGGAATGGCTAGTCACAATAAAATGTTTGGGCTGTAAACGGATTAATGAGTATGATTTACATGTTAAACAGAAATTACGAATTGTGCAAAGGAAGATGTACCAGAGGATGTTGTCACGACTGGTTGTATGGAGTGTAATGAGCAGGACATTTTGAAGGTCCCAACACACTCAGTAGTAGTGCATATCCGAGTTTTTGAAGCTGTTTGGGATTGACGTGTCTGCTGACATTGCTAACATACACCCAATAACAATCTGCAACAATCTCAAGACCCATAAGAGCCAAGAGACTTTCCAACCCATTTTGAAGCCAAACAATCCTCAAAAAGGACAACTCAGGGAAACAAAGACACAAGCACCACAACCAGGGCTTTAGCCAGCTCGAAATTTTTTACCGTCAACCCCAGGTCAACCCAATTCGCGAAAAAAAAAATACCGTCAACGCGAAAAAAAAATTCGGTCAATGATTACTTTTAAAGAATGTCTTTCATGATCCGGTGATCGACATCACGCCCTCCCGCACACTTAATGCATTCGGTGTTCTAAATACCCGTCAAGATTGCAGAATAAAAAAAAACTACACAACCTGCAATTTTGCAGAATGAAAAAAAAACTACAGTTCTCACAAGGAGACAACGCGCAATGAACAATCCGCTATGCCCTTTGTTTTGATCCGCTCAAATCCCGCCGCGATTCAAGCCGCGGCCATGCAAATGAACCTACTCATGACGTCACAGCCTCCGATTTCCACCGAGCCGGGCCCGAGCGCTGACCGACAGCGGGCGATGTGGCTCAGATCTCCGACGATTTCCTTATTTAGAGCGTTCGGAAGACTTCGGGTAGCAAACAAAATGGCCGACATGTACATGATTTTACTTGTCAGCTTCGCTTCTCTACCGAAATGAGGAAGTTACAACTCCTTTGCGGACTTTAGCGGCCATGAAGTTGACTTGGGGAAGCGCTGAGACGTGATTTCGCTACGGCATAGAGGATTTTGCCGCGGAGGGAGTTACGTGGCCGGCAAAAACTCGCGTGTCAGCGATCCTCCAGAAATCTTTATGCTGCCGCTCAAGTCTTCGCGCGAAGGAGGTCTGACGAAGTTTTAGATTAAATAAGGCCACATTGTGTGGATCAATCTCCGTTTTCTTGCGATAGTATGATTATTCAAGTACAGTATATTATTCAAAAACGTTTGATATTTCTTTGTTCGTTGTCACGTTTATTTATCGTATTGTCATGTACAGTTAGCAGCGTGTGTCTGAGTCGAGCCATTGTTTTATTTTATTCTTATGTGGCCGTTAGCACATGTTGTTTTAACAGACAGCAACATTGAACAATAGAGCCAAGTCAACAGACGTCGGCACGGTCCTTGAAATCAGGTTTCCCGCCGCCGTGCGTTTGGAAAAGACGCCGCGCCGTGGCTCATTCAAATTCGCTAGATTTTTTCCATGTCTTTACCCACGATTTTTGACCGTCAATGTTGACGGTAAGGACTAAAATTTTTACCGTCAGACGGGACAAATTACCGTCAATTGACGGTAAAACGGGCGCTGGCTAAAGCCCTGACCACAACACAAAGAATTAACCGCATACATGGAGTAACGTTGACCCAGGTGCATACAAATCAAACCGGAAAAGTCTTTGCAGTAGTTCTGTAGACGGATTAGCAGATCACAAAACAACTTTTGACTCAAAAGTGATAACCGAGCCGATGTCAGCGGGAACGTCACAGGACGAGGCGGGGTCAGCGGTGAACGCCACACCCTCTCGACCTGTCCTCGTGCAAAAGAAGCACCGATGCGAACTACGGCACCGCCAGTCAAGAGAAGCAGGATTGAAAAAAAAAAATTAAATGGAAAGCAGGATTGGAAAAAATAAAATGGTATTTCACAAATGTACATCTATGTCCAGCTCTTTTTGTTCCGGCGTGTACGTGTACATGTGCGTGTTGTGTAAACTGTGAGAACCACTGAACGCGCCATTGTATGACACCGAGTAACGTTTTTGATACACTCAAGATAAGTGGTGTTAATAATTTCGAGGCATGTACGTGGTCGAGGGGGGGTGTTCGGGGGTTGTATTAATAGCGGGGCTGGCATCCTCAAAAACTGCTTACTTTGAATAATAAAGTTATCTCTAGTTTTCAGAAAGTGCCATTTCAGAGGGTTCAATTTTCAAAATTTTCCGAGGAGCATGGCCCCCAACCCCCTTGGAAGCTCCAGCCTTCGTTGCTCGCTGGTTCTTCAGTGGGAAGACACCCCCACCCGCCCCCAAGGAAATTCTGGCTACCGGCATGTTCTATCAGATATCACTCATCTTTTCTGCAATCACTGGGAGTCGTACAGGCAGTTTGATTAATCGACTGAAAGGAATGGACGACGCGGCATGGAATGGGCATGGCCGCTACGACTCCATGAGACATAATGCAAAGTATGGCACGTACACTATTGTTCTTCAGCACGATCTACAAACTGATACACTTTGAACAAATACAGTCCAACCAATCTGACAGCAGTAATGCGATGGAACTGCATGGTGCCAGACGCTGTTTCGCCTTCCTGACTGCAACAGGCTTGAAGATGTTATGTATATCACGGACAGACATAAGGGCATCTGTAAACGGATTAGAGAGGAACGGGCCACGGGGGCCAAATCAAATCAAAGTAAAACTGAAGCTTTGTGGGAGGGGACATGGAAAATAGAGATGAACCTGTTAAAATTACACGATGTTCAAATACGTCAATTCGTTTACTTCGGATATGGAAATCTAGCCGCTATAAACTGGAATCAAAGAATTTCAAAATACAAAGACACTTTGATGAAATGGCAAGCAAATTGCTTTACAAAAGACAGGAAAGTGATTGTTTGGCTTCTCAGATTCTATGGTATATGGTCCCTCAGGCCTGTTGTCAAAATTCTACTTGTGTGTACAAACGAGATCTCTAAGTCACCAATTTTGAGGGGAAAGTAGGCAGAGTAGATTAAAAGAGACGCTCTTCATTTCCCCTTAAAACAAGCTTGAGAAAGCAAAATGTATGTTTGCTCTAACCTTTAAAAAATGATTAATAAAGGCACAGCCAGGGATACTTGGGGACAGGTACTAGTAGTATAGCAAATTTCAGAAGTTATAGGAATTCATTTCTTTTAAGAGCTAATTTTCAACACTGGTATGGTACCGACCCCGATCGGGACGAATGCCCCCAAACCCTGGACTGATAATATCCCCGAAAGCAAAGCAGGAAAGAAGTGCTCCGGAAGCACCATGTGTGGGCTAACTGTCCACGCTATGGTGGTCACCGAAGGAAAAACCAAGGGGATTCAGTACCACAAAATGCCCTATAAAATGAGGATACGTGAACGAAAATCGACAACGAATGTATCCTCGTTATCCTCAAGACCTCAGCTCAGCTCGACCGTGGGAGTTGGGACCTGAAACCAACGGCTTGATAGAAACAGAGCAACAGAAGGGAGCCTACCCATTGTTGTTTGTTCCCATCCGTAATGGCGGAAAAGGGGAACAAAGGTTTCGGAGGGGCACCTACCACAAACCGGGCCGTATCTCGGTCAAAATCCAACCAAAATCATCAAACAAACTAGCCTCGTGACCCCTATGCCTTCATCTACAAATGTAGTGAGGTTTCAGAATCTAACGAGTGCAGCCTCAGGCTTGAAACCCTGTCACACGACGCACACGAGGCGGAGACTCGAAGAAAGCATCCGACCATGTAGCAGGGTTCACAGGCGACCGAAGTGCTCTTTTAAATACATCCGCATAAATGTCTAGCCAGCTTTTAAAGTAGAAATGAATGGGAAAAATAATACGATTTAATCTTCTAATACTCAGCGTAGGCACTAGGAATAAAAGCTACTAAGAATCAAAAGCTTTTTAGCTTAGAATCATATATGAAATGATTGGTCGCTGGGTACTACTTTCTGTAGGCGCACGGTACTTTGCCATTGACTGTGATGCAGTACAACAGCCGTGCCCCAGCTGCACGTCAGGTCCGGGCATATCCGATTACAACAAAGCGCGCCCAAAACGCGGGCATTTTCTATTGACTGAGTCGGAAACGTATCCAGCCTGATTTCACAAGCTGGAATTTAAAACAGTGACCATGGACCCCCGTTGGCATAAAAACTACACAGAATAAAACTGCACGCATTTTGGATCCCAAGTCACCGAGCAAAGACTAACAAATCAATGTCTATATTTGGTCGTTGAGTACTATTTTGTGTAGGCGCACGGAAATTGTCTGGCACTGACAGTGATGCAACACAACAGCTGCTAGTTCTGAACTGCATGGCCAGCTGTGGGTATATCCGATTACAACAGAGCGCGCCAATAAAAATACGGGCCCGGGAACGTATTGGAGGTTATTATAAGGACGTACATTTTTCGCCCTCGAAAAAATGTTTGATTCTCGAGAGGACAAACGCACCACGAGCTTTTTCCGTCTCTAAATCAGAGAGGGAAGATTTTGTTACCTTATAAACGTATGATCTCTGGCGAGGTCAAACCCTGGCGATGTTTATTAGTAAGCTCTGCAAGTGTGTTATTCAAAGTAAAGAGAGATTCTCGTCTCTCCCTGGCCGACCTACAAGAATGTTATCAGCCCTGTCGAAATTTGTTTCACAACCAAGTCTCCATCTGCTTGCTATGGTTACGAAGTTGCTTTCTCACTGTGGGACTTGGAGACCTCACGAGTCGCCGTGTCAAAACCAGTCTCTTCTTGTTGCACCCGGGATTCGAGGAAGAGTAGTACTAGTCTACCCCAAACTGCCTCCCAATCTTTCTTCAGAAAAACTGTTAACATATTTACATAGTTCTCATTGCCAGCCGTCACCATGTTCTCCCGGCCTAATCGAAGTTTTTTATTTTATTTTATTTTTTTTTGTTAGAAGTTAGAACAATTTCTGATTCAGGATGTTCTCAATATTTAAAGTTCAATTTCCCTGTTCGTTATCTCTGCAGCAAGAAAACCATTGTACATTTCAAAACTGAAAGGCAAAATCCATGCTGTTGGACGTATTCGATAAGTCAGTATTTCAGAAAACAATGGAGATGCATATTTGTTAAACAGTCTTTCAACCTTTTTTTTTTCAAACGTATATCAGCTGTACCGAGAAAAAAATCTTACGGAATGATAAATGATAATACTCCAATCCATCAATGAGCTGTAGCGGGTATTAGTAACGATTTTCTTCTTCCTGGTTACTTTGCGATACTGTAGCCCTTCTATCCTCAGTGCCCAGTGTCGCCTCCCAGATTCCAGTTTTCTTTAAATTTGTCAATGCCAGAAAAGTCGTTTTTGTTTCCAATCTTCTGAAATTTCTTCTTACATTTCGAACAGCCAATGTTCCCTGCGTGACCAAAAAATAAAGAATAAAATAACTTATAGTTTTCTCACTGGTCAGCAGCACAGCACAGGGATCAGCGGGAAAATTTAGGACTGTAGTGCGACTTACTGAAAACCGTAAAGGCATGGACTTATCATTTAAAGAATAAGAAGTTGTTGTGCTGACTGAGTGTTAGCTCACTATCTCTCGCCAATTTTGTAAAGAACGGTGTTTTGTAAAACCCTAAACAAGCCTCGCGGCATACGCTGCGCCAACCCCTCCAGACCACACTGTGCCTCCAGACAGTGTGCCAATACGCGCCATAAAGTAGTGCGAGGCAAACAGGACGCGTCTGCAGTAACGATTCGCCGAATTATGTAGATAACTTTGTAGCTAGCTAACACATAGCTGTATGAAGATTCCAATTTTTAGCGAAATAGGCTTCACTTTTTCCCTTTAAAGTTTTGTAGCCCTCCAGATGTCTGAGCGGATGGATATAAATGGCGTACTGCGGTCGTCTGCAGATTGTAGCGTCAGTGCAGGGCGGCCATGGCGAGGTGAGGGTCGGTGTCTGCTTGTGTAACGAAGAATTTTTCCTCGACTGCTTTTAGTTGTCGCACTTTACGGCTGTTTCGCAGTGTTTTGGGGTTTGTAGTTGTTACTGGTGATGGGCTGTTACTTTCGTAAGGGCCACTCATGGCGTTCAGGCCATGGCCCTCTGACAGAAAAGTAGAAAATATTTTGCGGAGTGGAAATAGATAACGAATGAACAACGATGGTTTTGACCGAAATCCTCGCTACTGTACTAGATAATGTGGTTTTGAATTAGTGTGTCTGTGGGTTATTTTCAGCGCGTGTACACGTCAGTTTCTGTTGCATTTAGGTCCATTGCGTTTACTGAATAAGTAATTCATGCAGAGTTAACAACCAGCCGTTACCCAGCATCCTTGTAATGTCCTTGCTTATGGCGTGGCCATTTACGTGCACAGATAATTACATAGAAATAGTGTAACTGTTTATTGGGTATTTTTGTATGTCTGTAACTCACCTGTAAATATGTGTTGTTTTTTTTTTCTTTTTCTACAGATCAACCCAGAGAGAATTGTGACAAGTTAAGATGGACGTGTGCGCCTGGCCCATGCATCTGATTGTAAAAAACACAATCAGTTGTTCCTAATACAAGCGTCGGACGACTCCAAAAACATCTTGATTTTTTTCACATTGGTGACAAAATAGCAAACACTGACAGGGAACGGTAGAACATCCAGCTTACTCAGTGTGGTAGTCAGCTAGTCATAGAAGCTATCAAGCCTCTTGGAAACCCAGACCTCGGGGACTGTGCCTCTGGCTCAGTGGGGGCTTGTTTAGCTTAGATAGATGGGTTTGCTGGATGTTAATGCCTGGAATCATTTTTGCGTGTTTGCTCTTGTCCCATATTCGTTTTTATGTAAATATGAAAATCATGAGATATTGGTTGATTGAGTTCATTAGATGCGTATATCATATGACGTATGTAGGCATCCAAATCGTTTATTGCTGTGTTCAGAATGGTGGTTCGTCCGCCCATGGACCGAATGTATAAAGGCAAAGATATATTGTCTTTGAGGAGTCGGCAAGAACTCTCTCCATATAATTTTTACTGTAGTATCCAGGAATGCTTTGTGTATAACCTTGTCTAGTTTTGGAAACTTCATTAATTTAATACCCCACATGTGACAAAACTGCTGGGCCATTGTCAGCAGGGAAGGGCAAACCCTTCCATCTTAGCTATGTCCTCATCGTTGCATTTCTGTTGTTTCTTGAAGTTATAAGCTTCAGTTTATTGAGATGCCATTTGGCCCCAATAGGGGCTAATCTTCCAGGGCTCTTACACTAAATATATTCGGGTACAGAAACAGAACATTCACAATTTACAACATCTATTTTACACTGTTACAATGTTACAATATTGAAAGAAAAACAGATTCGAGGAATTACACGTCGTTTAAAAGTCATGCGTGTACATAACAATGATACACAAAATACAGATTCTGCCTTAAGATAATCATCATACTTTTACAAATGTAACACCCTGTTTGTGAACTGTTTGACATGAGATATGGTCATTACATCAGTTGGTATTAGAGAATTCCAGAATTTTACGGATCTGTGCATAAACGTCCTTTTCCCACCGTTACTTCTGGGTGCTGGTAGTAAAAAGTTGTACATTGTCTTGTTGAGTAATCATGGCGTTTCTGAACTGGTACAAAAGAAAGAAATAATATTCTTTGGTCCTTCCGTAGCAACAATTATTGTTTAATGTACAAACACGTAGTTTGTCCCTTACCACTAACCATCCTAAATCTGCATGCATCCCAGCAACAAGTGTCTCATATGAACACTTCAATGCTAACCTACAGGCCTTGTTCAAATGTACTGTCAACATCACAGCCATATTATACGTTGACTTGACATACACCACTACCAAGCATTTATAAGACTATTAAGAGAATACTTGTACAGTTTACAACGGCTAGATTTCCATATCCGAAGTAAACGAATTGACGTATTTGAACATCGTTTAATTTTAATAGATTCATCTCTATTTTCCATGTCCCCTCCCACAAAGCTTCAGTTTTACTTTGATTTGACTTGGCCCCCGTCCCTTTACCATATATATTTACGTCATCAAAAAGATAAACGATAGACTCATCTGAAGTAGATGTTAACGTTGAGTTTCTCTTGAGAAATGCTAACGGTTCAAGGGCAATAGCATATAACAAAGGAGACAAGGAGCAACCCTGTCTTACCCCCCTTCAAACATAATCTTATCCGACAAGTGACGGTTAATTATTATTTTGCAATAGGCCTGATAGTATAAGGTTTGAATACAGTTTCGCAACAACGACCATACACCATTCTCGAGAACTCTAAATAACCATGATCTACGCGGACAAAGGCTTTTTCTTGGTCTAAAGAATTAAAAACACCCCCCTTTTCTCTTCAGTAAACGGTCTTTCCAGGTGATCTCTCACCTCCACGATCTCTCACCTCCACAGGTATAGTGCATTCAATTTGAATAAGGTCTCTTGTACAACTTTATTCCGTAGAGTATTTTCGAGTAATGTTCTCAAAGGCCTTTTGGATGCCCTCTTGTGTATGTGTGGTCTTAATTCCTTATTTTCACGGCCCTTACACAGATGGTGTGCGGGCAGTCCTTGCCGACATGATCATGGTCACCGCACTTGCCGCAAATCAGCGGCTGCCCCAAATACCAGAAGAAAGCGGGCTGACCACCCATGTGGGTAACCCCAGGGATGTGTCGACCAGGCTTCAGGATGACCCGGTACTGTCTTGTACCATTCTTTACCGAGGTATGGTGAGAATAGGTACAGAACCGGGATGACTGTACCGTGCAGAACTGGCCCAGCCAGTACCTCACGTAATTGTCGTCCAAATGCCCGGGGATGTTGGTCGCAGTCACAACGACCACATCGTCACCCCCGTACGAAAACACGACCAGCCCAGCCCTATCACTGAATAACTGGAACGCGCGGAGACGCGCGGACAAGGTCCGGAAAGAGAGATCGAAATATCCCTTTCCCAGAGGCTGGACCATATCTACATCCGCGACGTCCACACTGAGCACCGAACAGTGTCTTTGTATTTTTAAATTTTTTTATCCCTGTTTACAACGGCTAGATTTCCATAGCCGGTAGTCCCCACAAGTAAACGAATTGACGTATTTGAACATCACTTAATTTATCGGGTTCATCTATTTTTCTACATGTATGTCCCCTCCCACAAAGCTTCAGTTTTACCTTTGCTTAATTTGGTCCCCATCCCCTTCTCTCATATATTAACGTCATAAAAAAAAAAGATTGACGATAGACTGATCTGAAGTAAGGATGGCGTTAGAATCATGTTAATGTTAGAGTTTCTCTTCAGTACCTTTTGGAAGGCGAACCCCCCTTTCATTCTCATCCCTTCTTATGAGACATGCTGGAGGGTCGAGGAAATAACGGGACAAGGAGCAACCCTGTCTTACCCCCTTTCAAACATAGTATTATCGGACGAGTGATCGTTAATTATTATTTTATTTTGCAATATTTATTTTGTAAATCATTATATTTCTCTGTTAAGACTGTCCAGTTCTTTAACCAAGTCAACATGCATACTGGATTTATCCAGTGCATTTATCCAGTGCACATGTAATTTCATTCATCCGTTTAATTTGCAGCATCCTTTTTTTCGCTCTTCCGCCTTTAGATCCTATCCTTTTTTTAAAAACTTTTTAAAGAATTCTTTCCTTACTTCAAAGTACCGGGCGTAATGTTAGCCCAGCAATGAAAGACCGTCTAAAAACAGGCCCAAATCCCATCGTTGACAGGACCGCTTGGAGGTACGTAAAGTTACCTCTGTCGAAAGCTTTACGCTGGTCCAAAGACACAATTGCACAGGGAAGATTATTTTCATTCACATAGGTAACAATGTCTCGGAACAAAATAAGATTGTTATGAGTAGACCTCCGGTCATTATTTTGGGACGTAAAGATTAACTAAACACACGTGTGTCGTTCAAGGTTAAACGTCCTTACTCGTCTTCAGTTTATTTATTTATTTATTTATTTATCTTAACAACGTATGGGTAGTCTCTTCAGCCCCGCGGGGCTGATGTCCAAGAGAAATTTCAGTTATTACATGCACTTCGTAATCTACATTTATAGAGAATAATATCACGACAAAACGTTGAATAGTGGTGCCTTGATTAAAAATGATTTCACCATCCCATTCATTAACACCACCTCTTTTCATCTTTGACTTTCTTGGATACAGATTATGTTACTGATTTTCTTTTAGCCACATAAATACTTCTCTCCTTCTTAAGTCATTTCTCTGTCAGTAGTGCCATGACCTCTTCTTGTAAGGCCTTTGTCCCATCCTTTGGTTTGTCTGAAAAATTACAGCACAATTGTTCACTGGTGAATAATTTGTAATTTTATGCATATACTTTGATGTTCATAGACAACTCCGAGATGGATGGATTGCTTTACAGAGGTTTTGCGGAGCAGGCTTACACCTAACTTTATTATATTATTTACTAAATACACTCTATAATATCTTTAATTAGGAAACATTTTCATCTTTATAAGTGTACTTACCAGCACTCCTTGGTCCAGCGAAGCCGACTCCAAAGTCCCATGCCAGGTTTGGCATCAAACTTTTTTGTACAAATTTTGTACAAAATTTTAAATCATACGATTCTGAAGCCCTCGAACTCGTCTGTTGTTGCGTTCGTAAGCAGATTAAAATCTGGTATCTGTAGATCTGTCAATGTCATTCTGAATCTGGTCTACTTTGGACTTATTTCAGTTGTTTCAATAATGCCCGGTGCCTCTTGTCCTTGCACTCAAGGCCCTTGCACTTGCCACAGATGTTGTGCGGGCAGCCCTTGGAAATCTGATCGTGATCGCCGCACAGAATGATGCTGGCAATGGATGTATTGCGGCTGGTGTGGAGTGACTGCATGATCTGGCACTACGGTGCAAGTTGTCTGTAAAATATTTCGCCGCATCGAAGACTTGGAATGAACGGCAAGGCTGATGTTCTGGGCGTGTTTAAATTGCAGCCTTGCACCAAAAGAGTGGCATGTTGTCTTGATGACCCTGAAAACAATTCAAGAGTTAAAAACAAGATATTTGAAAACTTAACATTTACACAAACTGTACTGGTGAGTTTTTGCTGTAATCTATAATAGAAGAGTTATACCTGTTGTAGTGTTCCCCAAGCATGTCCACCGGCTTGGCCTTGCCCTCCTGCCCACTGATGTTGACACACCTGTTGTGTGTTTGTATGTATGCCATGTAGGGAGACCAGTCCGCCTTGACGTTAGCCAGCAGGTTTGCTGCCTCGTACTGACCCCGCTTTGTGCGCAGAAATAGTTCAAACCAGAGTTTCCACTGCTGGATCACAGCCTCCCCCATTTGGTACCTAGATTTAAAGCCAAACCACAAGCACTTAGCAACTGATTTATTTAGCTATCCACTGACATCATACTACACTCTTCTTGATGGGGAGGGCGCTGGATGACTTATACAGTATGGATGTGAACTTGGAAAAGTACTCAACCAGGATTTCCTTCACTTTCTCCTAAAGGTCCTGAGCGTTGACCAAGATGTCTTCTGTCTGCAGGTCCTGTCTTCTACCCTAGGATTCAGGAAAATAGCATGTAATTATTTTCATGAAATATCGATGTAAAACAACAAAGTATGTAACAACTGTATTTCTGTGCTGAAATCAGAAGCACGTACCGAATACAACTGTTAAATGTACAATATCATGGGATGAGCTAAAATACACTGTCCTTCATATGTGTTAACACTATTGGTGGTTATGTTCCTGAAGTAACACATATGGCCTTTAAGTTTAGTTATCCATGCAGACTGAAATTTCTCATGTTCAACCTGTGGTTCTTTGCTGGCAGTCTTGTCCTTATTTTCCACTGCTACTGCAAGCCGACTTGTCCAGTTAAACATTTGATTCTGTTTTCCATCTTTCAAAGTACATTCCTTGTCAATCCTTGATTGTGCTGCGCACTTCGCTAGCACTCTTCTTGTCAACAGCTCCGGCAGCACAGTAGTTTTGAAGAAATGGTCCAGTTTCGGCAGGTTCCTTTGCTGCCACTTCCTGTTTACATAGATCTTTTCACGGAAGATCTCACCTTGTTCGAAGTATGCCACAAACTCGCAGCAGTACAGCTGGCCCTGTACTTGATCATAATAGTAGTACTTGTGGGTTGTTTCAGAGCTATTTGTTTCAAAAAGAACTTGCCGTCCTGACTGGCATCTTCTCTGGACATTGTCTGTTTTGACAAGACCAGTCCAACCTCATCACCTACAACCTTGTTCCCTGTTCTATGTTGATCTTTTGTTGAATTCATGTAGATGTCCATCATCTCTGTAAATGCTCTGGTGGAAAACTCGTAGTGGTCGTTAAAAGGAAGGCAGCTATCTGAGGTCGACAGAAGTACAGCCCTCCAGAAGAAGGCTCTTGTTGCACCCTCTAAAATGAAATAATGAATCATAATAGATAACTGGACAATGCAACTTCTGTGACGGTAAATAACGATCAGTACATTGATAGCAGCATCTCTGAAAGTAAAGCTTATGCATGTATATTAAAGCGGATTTATGAGCTGGGGTTTTGCTGGGATACTAGTAGAAGTAATCCAGTACAAGTTCTCATAGTTGGCCTACTACTCACATTTCGATGTTGGCAATTCACAAGAAATAATACAAACTCATGACAAAATTTCATCTCAATCATGAGAATTCAGAACTGGGGATAATATATACAGTATACTAAAGACTTAAGACAATCTTAGCAATATACTATATAGTAAATACTTCTGGAAAATATTAAAGCATGGCATTTTACCACCAAAGAAGGCAGCTGGCCATTAGTAACCTACTGACTATTACAAAAAGTGTTACAATATTCTATGGAACTTCTGACAGCCCTTTTAAAGCAAAACTACAGGTCTTTTATAAATAATTTACATTTTAGAGCGTACTAGACTAGTAGTAATCGGACAATCACAAACAAGTTCACTCTAGCGAATAAATATTCACACATGCCCACCCGCGCTGCAAACCTAAGACCGCATTACTCAAAACACGGGACTGTCCACATCCGACCTAGCGCGCTGCAGCCAACACACAATAACGTTCTAATCTCTTCAGTTACAAACAAGCTTTCACTACTTCGACGCTTTAGATTCGTTGGGTTAACTAAAAAGAAAATTCTCACCAATGAAAACAAATTTTCATACAGTCGCAAGTCGTTTACCTTTTGGGTTGGTACTAGTTTTTCGTATACTCGGAGTAATACATGAATGTGGCCTTATAGCTCACGAAGTGGACGTGTCTCTGAGCACGGGTGCTTCATGAGCTCTTTCCAGGCCGTTTTTGCACGTCAAGCGTGAGAATCAAGGTTCAGACTGTAGATAGTTCGGTTGCTGGAATTCCCAGGATCATTTTGGTACTAGTTTTATCGCTGTGGGTGCGTATTTGAGGGAGTTATGAGGATTTTTCTGCTACCGTACCCTCTCTACGTGCCAGCTCGGGGGCAGGAGCGCTGGTGCCTCGCCCGGGTAGGGTGGCGGGTTGCGCTAGTCTAGTTTCCGTAGCCGTTTCCGCCTCTCTCCCTGGGAGGAAATTCTTCCCTTTCCATGTGGAAGGAGCACTGGTCGGTCCAATCATTTTGTGCTAGTTTTGTTTGTGTTGCTTTGGAATTTGTGTAGTTAGAGCGTGTTTAACTTTGAACACCCCTGCCCGTACTCGACGAGCCGGGGTGGGCTCGCCCGCCTCGTGTGTTGTTTACGAGGCAAAGGTCTGGAATTTCCCCAGAATTTCTGGCTCCAAATCCCGCAAACGGGACTCAGTAATAGGTTGGAAGTTGGGGAGAGTTCTTGTTGGAATTCTTCCCTGCACTATACGTTTGTTTGAGCACGTTAGACTTCTTTTCACTGTGTTCCGTATCCTACCCCTACAATACTGGGGTAGTGGTTCGGCCCTGGAATTCGGGTCACATTCCCGACCTGGGCTATTTTAAGACCCATGTGCTCGAGGCTCTGAAGGGGTTTAGAAAGACGGTAGACTGGGTGAATGAAATGTAAATGTCTCCCGTTTAAGTAGAAAAAAAAAGAGCGTGGAGGTCACTTTTTTTATCAGACCGCGAGTTATAACCCCTTCTCTCTGCGATGCTGACAGCTGATCTTATATGACTGGTTTATTGAAACTTTCCAAGTTACAACATCGCAGTAGCCCTTGACAATACCTCCAATCTTTTACATAGGCATACTGTAACTACTGGTGCACAAAATCCACTTAAAATCACCACTTATGGGATAAGATATAACGTGCTGGGTTAAAATATTACTATTACCTTGATCTAGTATGAATCAGCCAGAGACCAATGTCACAATTCTAGTAGTATTTATGTGTTCTAAAATATAAAATAAGCGGTCCCAAACAAGTTAGTTACAAGCCACAACTCACATACATTTTTTTAATCGTTAATTCAAATTTTACATAAAAATATACGTACAGATACATGGTGTGTTATGGCCTACCCCTTTTTACATCAAGTGTTCTAAATGTTGGCGCACATGTTTTATAATCTTAAAGTTTCGTTTCGTACAATATATTTAAAGAAGTAATATGTAACTTACATCAATTTAAAATATTACACGTTACTCCTCACGGTGTTTCCACTTCAGTTACTGATACAGGCTGCAGTACTACTATTACACGTTTACTAATCATCATCTTTAAGGCCTCCATTTAAAACTTCAAATATGTGCTGTACTATTTTAGGCCTAATCGAGGTGAAACTCTTTTGGCAGACCATCCCTGGGTCTTACCGTTCTGCATTCCTTTTGAGGGCACTCTCTCCATCTGATGGAGGGAGAGCGGCAAGGAGTGTCCACTCTGTCTCGGGCAGTTTCAGCATTGGCTGGCCGAGAAAGAACTTGTCCCTGGTCTCTATTGCCTCACCATAGCGTAAAAGTTTTGAGAGGTGTCCAGAATCCTTTCTCTCGATGTAGCAACTCCATCAGCAGCCTTTATTAACTCTGTCAACTTTTTCTCGTTCATTTTTTAACTAAAACTGGTTTGTTTTCCATCTTTCTCAAAACTGTTGGATCCTACTACGGACACGTCGCCCTCTTAGTTTTTCCGTCAACCTTTTTAGTTTTAAACAATCGGACAATTCTCCCTGTCCCTGGTCTCTATTGCCTCCTCACCATATAAGTTATTGTAGAAGTGATCCTCGCTGCCGCAGCGCTGGCACTGCTTGGGCTGCCCCACGTACCTAAACGATACAATGTCCTTCGCTGATGGTACTGGGCAGGTGTTGACAGTTTCATTTTGTACTGTCTCGTCCCGGTTTTAATGTCCGGGAACCCCAGGTTGCAGTACGTCAGGAATACCCCATTCACTACCACCCCATATTCTTTCAAACGGAGACGGATGAAGTTATCGTCCATTTCAAGCGAGATGCCTGTGGCCGTGACTATTGTTAGCCCGCTCCCGAACGTTTCCACGTCAACCGTAGTGTCCCTCGCTAAGGCAGGTGCCACCTTCTGCAGGGTTGCTTGCGTTTTAAGTGTGATTTCACACGAGTCTTTGGTCTTTCTCTGATTAGGCCTGGACAGTTCAATCCTGTACTGCCTCATCCCCTTCTGGATGTTGTCGAAGGGGGGCGGATACGTCGGATACTTGACTGAGATAACTTTGCCATACTGTGACAGAGCGGCCTGCATTGCCCCTTCACTCAAATAAGCAGGGACATTGGTGCAGGTCACCACTGTCCCCAACCCAAAACCAGTAATCGACGCGGCAGCTAGAAGCTCCACACACAATACATACAAAAGCGGACATCCCTGTCTTACCCCCCCCCCCCTGCCTATCGGGATGGAATCCGACAGATGTCCATTCACCAATACTCTACTCGACACTTCACAGTACAATGCCCCGACCCAACTCTGGAACCTAGGTCCAAAGCCGAGTCTGTCGAGCACATCGGCCATGAAACCAAGGTTTAAACGGTCAAAGGCTTTCACACATACAATATTGTAAGTTAATCCCCCTACTTTGACAAGTACAGACACTACTCTACCATCAGTATCTATTTTCGAGGAGAGCAGAGAGCATCTAGAAGACAGAACCACTCCTACTCCCCTCGCCGAGTTGGTACCCAGAGACCAAATAGCAGTCCCCCCCCCCCACTGTCTTGACCAGTATGACTTGTCCGCTATTGTGGAGATGTGGCACTCTTGAAGGCACGCCACATCTGCACCACGGCAGAAATCAAACGCCAATTCTCGTTTCTTCCTATCCTTCGAACCGTTCACATTTAAGGACAATACTTTCAACACCATATTTTGTAACAAATGTATAAGGAGTACTAGGTTCTTTGTGCCCTTCGCCTTCGGGGCTTGGGACCTTTTCCTCCTCCTTGCGATCAGGACTGTCCCCAGATGAAAACTGTTCAATCTGGGAGCCAACACAGGGCTTTTTCTTAGACAGCTTGTCCTTAAGTTTTCGGTTCTTCTTTTTCTTTTGTTGGGTCTCCTACTCGCCTGCCTCAGACTCCGAAGAGGCACGGAGAGCAACACACTCCGCGCCTCCGCCTCAGTCAGAACCTGGGACGGGAGTTTGTTATCCCCGTCCTCAGGCAGGGAGCCCAGGTCCCACTTATCATCCACTTTCCCTGATAAGGAATAGTCCGTTTCACTGATTTGCTGATCAGTTGCATTGACCACGGCATTCACCACTATCTTTTCTCCCTCATTGTTAGGAGTGGATTGAGGGGCCTTGAACAAGTCTGGAGTTGACTGAGGTTGAGGTCGGCTTGTACTGCCGTATCCTCTCCCCCTCTCTTCCTCCTCCTCACTCTCACCCTTCTCTTCTACCATTATGACACCCTCTCTCTGAGAGGACGACAGTTTCCCCTCCCCATCTTCCAGACTTTCAGGAGCTCAGGGCCTACAATTTTCCAAAACTTTACGTAGAACTCTTTCGGAAGCCCGTTAGAGCCAGGGGACTGCTGTTCTCCATCCCTTTCACAGCCAACTCAAGCTCCTCCAAAGAGAGGGGACGATCTAAGCGGTCCACACCGCAGTGGAGAGCTTGGCCTCAAGGTGATGTAAAAATATTAGTTGTCATCAGAAACAATCTCACTTTCACAGAATGAAAGATTGGAACACACCCAGGATCTCTTCCGGTGTGCTGTGTCTCAAGCACTGTTCCTGACTTCACGAATTGATCGTGTTTTGTGGGCGGAATGCCAACTCGTCATCCTTTCCCACTTGTTGAGGAGAGGGTTGTTGATTGCTTTCCAAACGGCCGGCCAATCCACACGACTATTCACACGACGGCACAATGTCCTCAGACTCCAGCAAAATGTTATACAGAGCCGACACAGAAGTAAACTTCCAATCAACACCCATGTCCAACAGGGAGTTCAACAGGCGCTTGATCTCAGTATAATACGACGGGCAGTCCAGCGATTGAGGGGCAGAATTGCTCCAAGACTATATCTATTCTCCTTAGACTGAGCCCAATCCAATAGTGGGTGAACCTGGAGACTGGTAGTTGAGGCTTGTCCAGAGCTTTCTTAACCGATTTGAGAAGGAGAGCTTTGGCCTTGAGGGGTAGAGAAACCAAGCCTAACAAGAACTCGCTTTCTCTTTCGGCAACAGCAGAGTCCTTCTTGCCACTACCTCTGTTTTACAACTCGTATATTTAGGACCGAAACCCAGTTTTCCCAAGACCTCGATCAGATATTTGTGATCCAGCCGATCGAAGGCCTTTTCCTGATCTAAGGCGATCAGGACACAAGGCGAGTTCTAGCTGTCGACATACACAGCTATGTCTCTCAGTAAAGTTGTGCTATCCTCTAAGGTGCGGCCTGGAATCCCGCAGGACTGGTCTGTGTGCACCACTTCGGCTACTACACAATTCAGTCTGTTTGTCATTTTCTTTGACAAAATTTTGTAATCTACATTGTATGTTTCTTTCTCCCTGGTGTTGTGACCGTCATTTGAAACTGTTCATTGGCGCCCAGCGATCGTAGTACATTCTTGTGGAACTGCAATTGGCACTTCAGTGCATCAAGCTTGTCCTCTCTGTGCAGACCTCCGACCTTATCTATTTCTTTGATGCCCTTGGTTGGTCTGTGAACAATGCATATAACAAAATAATGAGTAACTTACCAGGAGGAGTGACTGGTCTCAAAGATATTGTCTTTTTAAGCACTTATCATAATGAAATACAAAGCTCCAGGGCTAACAACTTCAATGTTCAGCAACAAAGCAATAAGAAAAAAACATGTACACGGGTATATGGAACTATCATGTACCTGTTTAATTATGTCCATCAGGGGACCCAGGTGTGGATGCCGGTGTGGAACGGCATCCAATCTTATAGCAGGAAATGTAGCATGGCCAAGTTGTACCGCTTCCTTATCTGCTGATCTATCCCGCGGCCATCAGTAGCCTTGTGCCAGTTCAACACAAGTTCTGCAAACCTTCAACCAAAAAGGCAAGGTGTGAAGTAAATTAAAGTTCCAAAATGATGTATTGTTAACTACTAGTTTGTGCAATGTTTAAAAGCAATGTAAATCATTTAACATATCTTGCTTCATTGCTGTAGCCCTTCTCTTTGAAGAAGTTGACCACTCCAATAGAGAACGTCCGTTCACAATCATTGACAGATTGCTTTCTCTTGCCAGTCAGGGCCGTGTACGTTAGCATGGTATTCGGGTTCTCCATGGCTTCCACCCATCTGTCAATAAACAGAAACGCATGACTTTGTTAGAATAGTGTAATTTTATTTTCTCTTTTCTATGAAATTTTTTTCTATGAAATTTTTTTATCTCTTCAGAGTGGTTAGTTATCAAGACTTTATCCTTTGTCTTACATTGTCCCACCATTGTCTTTTAGAAGAGAAAAAAAGGTATCAGATGAACCCCAAAATCAAAATGTAAATTAAAATCCTTTTGAAAATCCTCGACACTTAAACCCGAATTATTACATCTCCTTAAATCCTTCCCCAACTTTCTGCTCCATTGAAGCTTGAATTGAACTCATAACACTCTTCTCATATCTCCTCAGAAGGTCTGCTCCAAGTGCGAGCAAGGGAACGACTGATACATCTTTCCTCAGAAGGGCTGGTAGATCATAGAGTAAAACACAGGCTCCCCCTGTCGGCATCACAAGAAAAGTGTTTTCCCCGGTGTAAAGGGCATTTACAGTGTCTTTCTGTCCTGGTCGGAAAGATGTCGGGTTGGTGGTGCTGGATGGTCTGGTAGTAGACCCAGCCTCCTTGGGTCAGTCTCGGACATGGACTGCTTCCGCTTCATACCTCTGTCGGAGTCGACCCTCCTCACAATGTGCCCTTGCAGCTCTCTGATGTAGCTGTACTTCTTCGGCTCATTCACGCTGTATTATGTCCACCGGTCGCTCTTCTTCTGGAAGGACCTATGGGTTCTAAGGCCAAAACGTATGAAGCTGTAATAAGGGAAAAGATCAGTTACCTTCAACTCCAGATTAAAAACAGCTAGAATTCCCAATGAAACAACTTACAATACAGATAAGAGATGGTCTACACAATCATGTCAATCATGAGCATGTTGAAATACAAACAGCAGTATTCTCATTAGGACAATCTGTACTCTGGAATATGAAAGTAGGGATACTTCCTATCACAAAGTTGTCACTATAAAAAATATATCAACATATCTTACTTCCCCGTCACTTTTCCGCTTTGCCACCGGCCTGTTCTTGTGCTTGTTGTATTCGATAGAAGCTAGAAGGCAATTTGCAGGGTACACCTGAGGACTAAATGCGAACCGCTTGGAAGCATACATTAGAATGTGGTTCTGAAAACTCTCAAGTTCTGATGTTTCTCTGAAAAAAGCAACACCAGAAATAATTTGCTTTGATAAGCAAGGAATGGTCAAGACAAAGGACTATTTATGGTTGTAATCTCTACATAATAATTTTTGTATGAGATTGTTTCAAACAATGAATATGTTTGTGCAGATTATAATATGACTTCCCCATAACAGTATGTCAAAAAAGGTAGTATGATCAAATCTTGAATCTAATGATGCATTCACACATACTTGAACCGCAAGAACTTGTGGGCTGTCTTTAGCCACTTCATATCCAGCAGGATTTCTCTTAGTCTATTTTGGGGCGAAGAGACAGGAACCAGCCAGGTTGTCGTCCTGGTCTCTATGTCTTCCAGAGGGGGGGTGAAGGCACTGTCCCAGGGCCCATGTGTGCTCGTTGCACACGTGGTGCAGGGTACCAGCCCACATTGTCTGGAGACAAGAAGCGTAATTCATGAACTGGTGACAAGAAACATAACTATTGAACACTGTTTTCTGTAAGCAATGTAGTTATCTATTTTATGGTAAGATATGTAAATGACAAGATAGACTTGAAGTATGAAACTCACCAAGAATACCTCGAAGTTGCCTCCATCAGACTTCTGACATGAACGCCAGAAGTGGTTGATGATATGGCTCGCCCACCTCTTCATTTCTGATCATCCTCTCTCCTGGCCAGCCTAAGTTCAATAAAGTGTAGCCTGTTGGCAAAAACAGGTGGCATTTGCGGGCAGAATGATTTCATTCTTTTAGGCGAAACAAAAGTTACTTCAAAAGAACCTCTCCCTGTCTGACCGTATCCAGGGCATTAATGTGCCCGCTAAGACTAGTCAACAACTGTTGAGCACTAGCGAGTTCCTGGCCGAAAGAGACCGAGACAGTCTTTGCATGAATATCATTATCCATCTTTACTTAAGAAGATTACAAAGAGCAGGAAAATACTGTGAACAATGTCTCCCCCAAGCTACTAGGCCTGAGTGGAGTGAGGGTGTTGCCCTTTCTTATTGAGGGAAAGGCGCCTTTGATTTCAACAGTCTCTAGTAAGTCAAACACATCTTCTAAGTTTAACGTGGCCTTTTGTGATGTGGTCCCTCTTTCTTCTTCTCTTAGTTTTATCTCCTTTTTTAGAATTTAGTCTAAGTATGGCTCTCCTTTGGCTCTCACTCAAAATCTTATTCATAGTTTCATCTAGTTGACTCTTCAGCACTTGAGTCTCTTTTCAAGTTCTTGGTGTTTTGTATTTATTCTACCGTAGTGGCCTTGATCTTAAATTATTTACCAGAGGACTCCTTAATCGTTACTTCACACATCTCCCAGGCTAATTGTTTTGATTCACTGTAGTTATTGTTCATGTCCATGTTATTGTGACAGTTCCCATCCAACAGGTGTGAGGTATTCAGGCGCCAAGACCCTGGTCCTCTGTCAAAGTTTTCAAGTTTCAATTTAATGTCTGCATTGACGTTTCTTCCATAAAGTGTATCTTATAGTATGTCCTCGTACACAGCATTTAAAAGTATCCCAGCTTCTCCAGAATTATTTTATGACATAACTTGTCTATTTGTGGAATGTATTATACCAACTAGAACACTTTCTTTTTATATGCCCTTATATTATGCCGACTATGAAATCATGGTCTATCCTATCAAAAGCTTTCTCCTGATCCATAGCGACAAAAACACACTGAAGATCCTTGTCATTGACATATGCTGCAATGTCTCTGAGAATACTGTCCGTTATAGAACGTCCCGGAATTCCACCCGTCTAAGATCTAAGGTGACCACGTACCCCTGCCTCGGCGGGTGGGAGCGGTGGTGTACACCGAAGGCCTGTACGTGCGTTCGTACGGTCGGTCGCAGAAAAACGACCGTAACTCGGCTATTCCTGAGCGTACAAACTCAGGAAAACAATCAAAACGATCCTGGGGCACCCAGCAAACCAATTCTCCGAAAACCCGGCGAAGATTCCGATTCCGACAAACATACGAAAATGTCTGAAAACGGACACTCGACCCGCAGCGTGGTGAGGAAGCGTCCTTATTCAGTTCATGCGCCTTGTGCGGCCATATCTCCTAACACATCTATAATAAATCAATTATCGAATCGGCTCGGAGCATTCCTCTTTGCCACTTTGATAAGTTTTTTCGTTTTTCCTTAAGCTTTTTTTTATAGTCGAGACACTTTTGGTATTCCTAGTTCATAATTATGTTTTTCTTATTAAGTTCCTGGACATCCATATCGGCTTGTTACTAGGTCTTCTCGCTTTCATGGGTACAAATTTGTGCAGCCCTTTGTACAGTGTTTGTTTAAACAAGGTCTAACTTTCCTCTTTCCCAACTTTGTTCATTTTTTACCTATTGACTTCTCGTAGCTACTGTAAGTCAGCTCTTCTTAATTTACAGCTGTTTAACAGTTTGAAAGATTGACATGAAATGAAAACATGTCATGGTCACTGTCACTCAGCCTGCCTATCTTAAAAATCTCTGTGATCATTTCTTCCTCCCCTGTAAGAATCAGGTCGAGAATATTTTCACCTCTTGTCGTCAAAGACATATATATGTTGGGTCAGGAAACAGTCTTGGGTAATTTATAGAAGCCTGGCTCCCTCTTTGTCCGCTGACAATGAGTCCCAGTTAATCCCATGGTAGTTCAGGTCCCCCATTATTATTACATTTTTATTTGTCTATTCTTCCAACAATCTGTACAGTTCCTCGCTATTGTCTTCGAAATATCCCTTCCCCAGAGTCTGGACCATCTCCACATCCACAATATCCACTCTGAGCTCCGTAAATATGGCTTCTGAAGAACTCTCGAAAACTGGAGAGATCCTGAAAAATGAAGTGACCCACACCTCTTGCGGCGTTCGTACCCAGGGACCAGAGGTTCCCCCATTGGCGGGTCCAGTATTTCTTGTCTGCCAAGGAGGATACGTGGCACTCCTGTAAGCACGCCACATAAACCTTCCTCGATCGACAAAAAAATCGTTAGAATTATTAAGTCCGTTGCCGTGCTATGAGTCTAGAGATGTATAATTTTTCGGAGACATAGGTGAGGAAGATGCCATCCATCACTACCCCGTACTCCTTCAAATGCAGGCGGATGAAGTTATCATCCATCTCTAATGGTATCCATATCGTTGTGACCAGCGTTACCCCATTCCCGTAGGTCTCTACGTCTACAGACCTATCATTCTGCTAGGCCGGCGACACCCTCTGCAGGGTTGCCTGCGCCTTGAAAGTGACCTCGCACGCGTCTTTGCTCTTTCTCTGCATGCCCTCAATCTCCAGAGTGGAGACTCCGTGACTAGTTAGTAAGTCAATCACATCCTTAAGCTGTAAGTTCTCAAGCTCAAGAAAAGTGACCATCACTGAACGACGGCGTGCGAACTTGACATGATTCTAGTAGGTTTAAGGGGATGTAGTATACTAAAAGCCCGCGACTAGGGCTCCCCACGTAGGAACAAAGTTGTGCAATACTCTATTAAAGCATTTGTATACTATTTACTTGAGCATCATACAAGTTCTTATACAATTTATGCGGCAACAAATGCCTCTTTATCCACTGACACATCTAGATCAAATTGAGAACATGAGCGGCTCGGTGCAGAACCTCGATGTTGCTATTTCACCGTCAGTTTTCTTCAACTCTCTGACCATTTTCTTTTCGCCTCTCTTCCTTTCTTTTCTAGTCGGTTTTTCATCTTTTTCAAAATGTTGTATTCTGCTGCGGACCCGTTGGCCTGCTAGTTTGCCCGTCAGCAAATGTTTTAGTTGGTCTTTTGCAGCCTGGTATTCATGTGACGTTATGGGGCAAGGTCCAGCCGAGGCTTTGGCTTGGGGATCTTTTGTCCACGACGTGGTCATGGCCAATTTACTTGCAAAACCAAGACGACATGCCCCTTAATGCCTTCTCCATGCAAATATTACACTTCATCCGTGCCTTACAGTCAGCCGTCTTGTGACCGGTCTGCAGGCACCTCGCACATTTTTCATCCGTACAGGCTGCCACAATGTGTTCTTGTGACCCGCACCGGTGACACATCCGGGGCTGACCACTGTACTTTACGGTTACAATCTCACTACCCACCCTGATGGAATTGGGGATGTGTTTCGACAGCTGGATCCTATACTGCCTAGTGCCTGACTTAATCTCAGGAAAGCCCTTACTAGCGTATGTCAGGAACTTTCCGTCAGAGATACACACGTATTCTTTCAGTCGGTGACGGATGTAGTTATCATCGACTTACAATACCACACACATGACAGGGTATAGAACAGATACTCTTTTTAAACAAGTATTTTTATACTATGCGGTTTGGAGTATATACTTTGCTCTTTCAGTTCGTTGGCCATGAAGGCCCATATCCACTGATAAAATTTAATTTAAACTGTTCACGGATCGACTCGGCATTGCAGCACATCACACCCACCCACCCTCTCGGCCCATCCCTATGCTATCCTTTGTTTTTAGTTTTTACATATTGTAATTTTTTTTTTCAATTTTCTACCGAATCAACTCAGCCACGATATGCTGGTCGCTGCCGCACTTGTGGCACAGTATGGGCTGGCCCGAATAGCGGAACAACACCAGCTCGGAATGAGCCGGGGATGTGTGTTTTTAGCATCATTTGGTACTGTCTCGTTAGGATCCCTCCAGGCAAACAGAGAAAAGGACCATCAAAGATTCACCGTGGATTCAGACCCCCGGGTGGGGCGGGCGGGCCTGGCGGCGAGTCACACGGAAGCCCTGCACGTGGAGGGGGTACGGTCTCAGAAAAACCGCGATAACTCCACGAAGCAAGGTTGTACAAAGACAGAAAAAAGACCACACAGATCCTGGGGCACCCAGCTAACCAACTATCGCAAAACATGGCCTTGTTTCCAACGTTAACCCCTACCATTCGAAAATGGCTGAGAAAGGAGACTTGACTCGGAGCGTGGTCCAGACACGTCTGAACTCTGCGCACGCGCAGAACAGATAAGAACAGATACTCTTTTTTAAGTATATAGTATACTGTTTTGCGATACGAGTCCTACGTAAGAAAAACCTTAGTAGTCTGTTCGTTCATCTTTTTCAAAATTTCGTATTCTGCTGCGGACCCGTTGGTCCGCTAGTTTATCCGTCAGCATCTTTTTTAGTTGGTATTTTGCAGCCTGGTATTCATATGGGGCAAGGCCCACCTGTGTTCAGTCGCGACCTGAACATGTCAATCTTTCTTTCAAGGTCGCGTTCGATCAACGTTGCTGGCTCTGCGTTTTGAATGGCGGATTATGAGGTCTTTGATGTACGGTAGGCCTATCCCGAGAAGTGACCATACGGGAGCCAGTTACGGATCCGACAAGCTTGCGCTGACCTCACCCTCTGACTAATCAATCACCAATTCACCGGTGCCCTCGAGCACCAGGTGGAGGTTCTCGACAGGGGAGTCCACCTCCATGTCGGGCAACTTATCCTCTTCACTTAGTTGTGAAGTCATTTTGTTTGCCCCGTCCTGTGGTAGAGATGGGGACAGGGAGGAGTTTTGGCCCGTGTGATGGGCACCCTCCTCGTCAGAGGACTTAGGGACTACCTTTGGGGTAGGTTTCTCAGGGACTACCTTTGGAGTAGGTTTCTCGAGCTGGGGGGGGGGGGACCCTTATCGGACTCTTCGTCAGAAGACTCTTCGTCAGAGGAGTCATGAACATCCTTTGGGGTAGGTTTCTCGGGCAAGGGGGGGTTGGAGGCCCTAGAAGGCCCCGCAGGCTGGGGACCGGGTGTCCCGGCCACGGTTCCGGACCCACTGGTCCACTTATTATCAAGTTGTACTTTGTTGGCGAAGGACATAGGACATCGCCTTGCCACATGGCCCTCCTTAGCGCAGATATTACAGACTACATTCGAGGTACAATCGGACGCGACATGGCCAACAGTCTGGCACTTGCTGCAGAACGGTGTAGTGCAGTCTGCAGCCATGTGCCCTTCCTGTTGGCACTTGATGCACGTCCTTACCTGCCCGACATAATGGAAAAAGACGATACGTCCATCCATTATTTTCCAGGAGGGGAGGGGATGTTGGCCCCGGGGTTCAGTAGAACCTTATATTGTCTATTCCCATTTCGTACGGTGGGCCTGTCCCTATATGTCACCATGCGGGAGGCCAGCACCTGACAGTGACGGGTACAGCCAGTTGCGAACATAGTTATCATCAAACTCATCCGGGATACGACAGGCCGTGACAATGGTCTCAGCACTCCCATACACCCTGACGTCACTATCGCTACCTTCACTGCCTTCCTCGCCACCCTACCCACTTTCAGAGTCGGTTACCCACCAGAGAAGGGTCTGTCTTTGCCGTTAGTTCGGCAAAAACTTGAAAATAAAAGGCTGGAATAGTCGTCAGCCAAACCAAGCCACGGACAACGTGGCGCCACGAAGAGCAGGGCCCTCTGTTATGCAAATGTCCAGAACAAGTCTGCACTTGCTAACACTGAGTGGGAGGGCACGAAATAGAAAACAAGAAAAGACAAAGAAAACTCACTCGCGGTGACCAAAAACACCACGAAGAAACTCTAAAGGGAGTCACCAATAGTAACCCCTACTATACGCCAAATACTCGAAAGATTATATTTATCGACATTGCAGGCCGCCACGAGGTGGTGCTGCGCCCCACAACGATGGCACAACCTGGGGTTTGCTAGGGTACTTTATTTACAGACACATTATCGCTCCCCACCCTAAGCACGTTAGGGATGTGCTTGGACAATGTCATCTTGTACTGCCTCGTGCCCGACTTGACCTCCGGGAAGCCCCTGTTGGCATATGTCAGGAACTTCCCAGACGGGATACTCTTTTTAAAGTATGTTTTATACAATAAGTATCATACTAGTTCAACACAATTCAGTACGATGCGGGTATACACCTCTCACATCGGCCTAACCTATCTCTAATACATTCGCCACAGGACAAATCTAGATCAAATGATCTATACTACGTTTTTATGGGTTTTCTAATTTTATCATTTTTTGTATTTTCCACAACCTTTCCATCCACAACCTTGCCGAACTCCTTGAGGCGATGACGGATGAGACATTGCTGAAAAGTGCGACTACCAAGAAAAAGTCATCACGAACAAAACCGACCGCCCCCAGATCGTACTGTGTGAAGAAACAGTCACAAAATGTGTCGTGTGTAACAAGCAGGAAGTGGAAGGTGATGAATTCGTGGGTTGTAGTGACTGTAGCAGTTGGACCCACTTTGAATGTACTGGTCTTGACAGTGCCACCCAATCTCTCTTGAGAGACACTGAGGAAATGTACCATTGTATAAATTGTCATGTCCCAAGAGCCAAATCGTCAGTCACCCCTTCACATGAAAACAAAATGTCTGACACAACAGTAGTGAAAGCAACCGGCATCTCAAAATCTGACAACTTGTCTAATGCAAATGCTGACAACACCACGGAGACAAAAGGCGCACGCAGGGCCGCTGCCATTGAGTCAGAAGGTGACACCTCCCTGTCAGATTCCCCCGCGAAGTGCGAAGCATTACAAAGGGCCCTGATGGAATTTGAATCAACCCTGGCCAATACAAAGATCCATGCTAACAAGTTTGAGGCACATGTGTCAAGCCAAATGGAAATCATAATGAAGAAGCTTGATTCTGTCAACTCTGCCCCAAAGAAGGACGACGCTGAGCTGCGAAACCTCCGGGAAGAAAACGCAAGACTACGCAGAAGAGTTCAAGTCCTAGAAGAGTCAATTGCTTCTCTACAAAGCACCTCTGTGACCATGCAGAAAGACCTGCGTGACATTAGACAGTCACAAGATGTGCTCAAAGTAAAAGTGTCAAACGTCAGAGAAGACATTAGGTGCGTCAGAGACGACAAACAATCCCCGAAGGTCCAACGGGAAGAGAAGAGAAGTGCAACTGAGACGACAGAAACCCTCCCCAAATACACACTTCCAACGGCTAACCGTTTTGATGCCCTTACACCAGAGCCAACTGGTGATGACCAAGTGTCTACTGGGGAAAGGGAAGATCTAGCAAGTGAATCAACCCAGAAGCAAAAGCGAGTTGTGCTCATAGGAGACTCAAACGCACATAAACTCAAACCTCACCTGCTGTGTCCCACCGCAGACATCCCCATGCCGTACTGGTCTCCTAACCTATTCACAGCACCAACAGTCATGGAAACTATCTCTAAGGAAGACATCACGCCAAACACCGTGATTCTACACATGGGCACCAACGACGTTATCGCAAAGGCAAGTGAAACTGTCATCTCCGAGATAGAACTGGTAGTGAGCACCACAAGGTCACTATTCCCAGAAGCCGAGATCGTGATCTCCGCTGTGCCCCCGAGAAGGGACTCGAACTATCGACCCAACCTGAATAAGGACATCACAGCAATAAACATGCATGTAGAAGGCATGTGTAAGTCCAACGATTCACTTGTTTTCGTGAACCATCCACAGATGTGGTCTGATGGCGAATACAACCCCAACATGTTTGAAAGAGACGGATATCATCTGAACAGTGATGGAGTTAGAATCCTGGCATTCAACCTGAAAAGGCAGGCAACAAGCGCCCTGGGTCTTACATCGAACAAGAACCACGCTAGACGCCACCATGGTCGCAGTAACAAAGTCAACCCTGGTCGCAGCAACACTGCCTCTCTGTACAACCAGGGGAGACAAGCGTCTAATAACAAACCTACCAGGCGAGAAAGCTATGCCGGACCTGCCAAGCCAGATCAGTACCGACAAACTAGGTACGGTGGACGAGCTAACCCATCTCCCTTCCCATACGGGAACAGTAATGCTCCCTACAGCCAGCCTAAGTCTTCTCCTGGAGTGCCTCCAAACGGACGTAGACCGGCAAGTGCACCACAACAGAAGGCGTTTGTACCTGGCAATCGTCAATACTTCGCCCCACCCGCCTTTCCAAACGGCCTGAACGCCCCTGCCCCGAGGAATCGCCCTACGCCGACACCTGACCGATGGATGCAGGAATGGCCTCCCCAGCAGAAGCGTACGGAGGGACTCCAGCGATCTTCAGGCCGCCGCCCAGCTGGTTCGCGCCACCTCCATTCCCCTACTAACGGCTTCGGGAAAGAAGCTGGTAGAGACGTACAGTCGGCTCAAGGTTCAGACTCAATGAACGACCCCGTGGCTCCGGATTATCATGTGTTTTCCGCATCGGATCACGGACACAAAGACAGTTCATAGAATTATTCAAAGAAACTTTGGCATTTCCATCGGATTTTGGAATGTCCATGGACTCGGTAGCAAATTAGATGATAGAGAATTCACTAGCCAACTAGATGGGTTTGACTTCTTTTCTTTATTGGAAACGTGGCACAAAGGTGAGGTATCATTTCCAGATTATTTATATTTTAGTAGCACTAGAATCAAATCAAAAAGGCCAGGCGAAACTCAGGTGGCATTCTTTTCATGTTTAAAAACAATATAAACCATACGTTACAAAGTTAGAAAGTAAAAGCGAAGACATTCTTTGGGTAAAATTGGATAGAAAATTGTTTAATTATGATAAAGACATTTACTTGGCCTCTGTATATATAAGTCCACTCGGATCTACCATACACACCAATAGAACTTATGATATTTTTGACGTTCTAGAAAATGAAATTTCACATTTTAGCAATTTCGGAGAAATACTGGTGGGAGGCGATCTAAATGCGCGAGTAGGAACCCTAAACGACTATATAATAGATGATTCTCCTTTAGACACACAAACGCTGCCCATAGACTATAATTTTGATCACCCCCTCCCCAGGGCTAGCATGGATGATGGTCAAAGTTCCGCATTTGGAAAAAATCTAATAGATCTTTGTATTAACAGTAAACTTAGAATATTAAACGGTAGAACACCCGGCGACCTCCTTGGGAAGCCAAACATGCTACCAACCTAAGGGTTGTAGCGTTGTTGATTATGTTTTAGCAAGTGAAACCATCCTACTCCGTAAAACAACGTTCTTTCATGTTCACACGTTATCGCCATTTTCCGACCACTGCAAACTTTCTTTATTGCTAGAGAACAACCCCAACTTACCTAAACAAAGTGAATCTAAATTACCAACACGGCCTTTTCATAAATTTATCTGGAATACAGACTCAAAAGAAAAGTTTGTCAAAATAATCAATTCAACATTGTTCTCATCAAAAATTAACAAATTTATGCATAATAATTACCAGTCGACACCAGAATCTTTAGACACTGCGCTACAGGACTTTATAACCCCGCTGCAGGAGGCCGGAAGAAATTCTTTGTCCTTGCGCATAACAAAAAAACGAAAACAGCAGTGCAAGAAACAAAAGAGTAGAAAAAGATGGTTCGACCAATCATGCGCATCGGCCAGACAAGAACTAAAAAACTTAGGTAGACTACTCTCGAAAGACCCTCGCAATCCTTCCCTCAGAGGTTCCTATTTCAATAAGAAAAAAATGTACACAAGACTTATACGCAAAACCAAAAAAGACTTCAAAAATAATATTCTAAAACAACTCAACTCTTACTCTGACAACAACCCTTCATCATTTTGGTCACTTCTAAAAGACTTCAAATCCAACAGCACTAGTAATATAAATACACAAGAACTAATCTCTGATGAAAAACTCCATTCACACTTCAAAAACCTTTATGGTAAAGAATCCACCCCCGGCCCCAACGTTCCAATATCACCCAGCAGCTTCGAAATGGAAATAAAAAACAAATTATTAAAGTTAGAGAACGATTTAAAAGAAAACCCCCTCGACAACCCAATTCTTAGTAATGAGATCATTAAAGCAATTCTAGCCTTAAAAATGGAAAAGCCTCAGGTAGCGATCTAATTCTTAACGAGATGTTAAAGTGCTCTCCTCACACTCTTATACAAACCCCTCACCAAACTATTTAATCTTTTTCTTTCCTCTGGATATTTCCCCCAGAACTGGTGCACTAGTCATATTGTTGCCCTTCATAAGGGCGGACCAAAAGATGACCCTAGTAATTACAGGGGTATTTCGGTCACCAGCTGCCTAGCAAAACTATTCACATCAATTTTGAATACACGCCTAACAACTTTTTTAGATGATAATAAACTAATCTCCCCCAACCAGGCCGGCTTCAGAAAACATTTCAGTACAAATGATAATCTCTTTGTTTTAGACTCGCTAATTACAAAATATTTCCATAACAACAAACGCCTTTACTCATGTTTCATAGATTTTAGAAAGGCATTTGACACTGTCTGGAGAGAAGGTCTCCGTTTCAAATTACTAAATTCGGGAATAGGGGGGAATTTCTATAAATTAATCAAATGCTTATATTGTAAACCAGAAACTTGCGTTAAAACAAAATCTGGCCTTACACCGCCATTTGTGACAGACAAAGGTGTCCGACAGGGGTGTAACTTGAGCCCCACCCTTTTTAATTTATTTATTAATGACTTAGTGAAAGAGTTAGATAATTCAGACTGTATGCCACCTTCTTTATATAATCTATATGTCTCTTGTTTATTGTATGCCGATGATGTTGTAATACTTTCAGAATCAGACAAAGGTCTACAATCGGCCATAGATAGATTAAGTAACTTCTGCGACAAATGGAAACTCCAAGTAAATTTAGAAAAAACTAAAGTTGTTATTTTTAACAAAGCAGGTCGTTCATTTCCAAAGCAAAAGTTCTACTTTGAAAACAATACAATAGACAACGTTACCTCCTACTGCTATTTAGGCCTAACCCTTACATCATCAGGTAGCTTCACCCTAACTAAAAAGCAGCTATCACTGAAGGCACGCAAAGCCATTTATAGTTTCAAATCTATTATCCGTTCATCAGTCTTACCACGTAGCCTCCTAAAGATTTTTGACACATGTGTAAAACCGATTTTATTGTATGGATGTCAAATATGGGGGACTGAACAGCAACATGATACCTCACCTATCGAAAATGTACACAACCAGTTCTGTAAAAATGTTCTCGGTGTTTTTAGAAATAGTAGCAATGTCGCATGTAGAGCAGAATTAGGTAGATTCCCTTTAGATATAGATATTTGTATATATGTAGTTAAATTCTGGTTACGCCTGATCCAATTAGATACAACTTCACACCCCCTTCAAAGGGATGCAATCCTCTTACAACAAAGCCTTCCGACAAATACCCGTAGACGAACTTTACTTCAACGTGTTAAAGACATATTAGATCACAATGGATACTCCTTTCTGTGGCATTCCGAAAACTCACATTATGATCCTGAACATGTTGTGAAAATGCTGAGAAGGAGACTTACAGATATGCATATACAAACATTTTTTCATACTATGTCAACTGATAGTGGTAAGTTAAGATTTTATGCAAAATGTAAAACTATGTACAACACAGAGCGATATCTTAATCTTGCAGACTTCGAACTGCGCTCAGCCATTAGCAAAATTAGAGTTAGCGCCCATCCTTTGGAGATAGAGAGAGGCCGGTATAGAAGGCTACCTGTATGTGAAAGAATTTGTAAATATTGTAATGCAAAGGCTGTGGAAGACGAAATACACTTTATCTCAAATTGTTCCTTTCATAGCAACGCTCGAAATGAGTTAACTATTCAAACTTCTACAATTTATCCCAATTTTACTAAACTTACAGACCAAGAAAAAACTATTCTTCTTTTAACTTCCCAAAACCCACTAATTTTAGAAAAGGTGGGACATTACGTCTTCCATAGTCTAAAAAAGAGAAGTCAAACCCCTTAGACATAGTTTTAGACATAGCTATAGCTCTAGACAACTACCTTTCATCATGTAGATTTTAGTTATTTTATACTACGTTTCATTGTTCTTTTATGTTTGTAATCTGCAATTAGCCCCCGGGCATGAATTTGCAATAAACTTCTTATTATCATCCGCATACTGACTGATTTTGATTCATTGCCTTAAATTCAATTTGACTTAATAAGGTCTCTTGTGCAACTTTGTTCCGTACTATAGATGTCCTGAGGTCCAGGTACAGCAACCCCATGTACAGCATCAGTCTTGCTTTGCCTCGCACCTTGTCGGTGTCTTAGGTCTATGGTCCCGGGAAAACGACATCGCTGACAGAGGTGGAGGCCAATCTGTTGAACTCATGATCAATAGTGATGGTGCAGTTGAATGGATCTTCTGGACTAGACATTCATAGGAAGGATGACAGGGCAGTCACAATATGTCCAGTTGTGGCGTGGCAGAAAAAATTATCGGACAACGCTAAAGTTCTTACAACACTTGTCAGCTCTCGTTTGTCAGCTCTCGTTCGGTTGGTTATCACCCTCAGCTGTGACAGTGAACCAACCTCTGTAGGCTCTTCTTATGCTGATAGTGTCGCAGTCTTCAGGGCTTCCCAGAGGAAGTGAAAATTACCTATAGACATAAGGAAGGGACAAATGCAAGTTATAGTTAGGATGAACATATCAAGAAATACTTGTTACATAATAAATTGCATATAATTAATAATAATAAATTAAAAATAATAATTTTAAACAATAATAAATATAAATAATGATAAAAATAATAATTTTGATAATTTTAAATTTAGCATGTCTTTATTTTCCTTAAGGGCCAAATTTGGGTAAATCTCTCTTGCCCAAGAGTTACCATACAATGAATAAGACTTTCTGAAACACAACCATTTGAATGAGGAAAGTACCTGGACTCACCTTCGCCCACTGCAACCTCTACTGGATCATCGACTTCACGCCAGCCACGTGCACTCCTTATGTTTTTACAAGACGCCTTGTCTCCTACCACAGCCTGATGGCAGAAAAAAATGTTATAATACAAATGTCATATGTAGCAAAAGCAGCTGAAGATAAAATGAAGAATAATGAGTCTAAGTGCACATGCTGTATTTAGTCCAGGCAGTATAATACTAGTATAATTGCACCAAAATTTGACACTGACCTGATCTTTCATGTCATCATGGAGGTTGAGCTCGCTAGCGAACTTCAGGAGAATGTCGATGGTGTCAGCTTTTGTCGACTCGTCCTTATTCGCTTGCTGTATTCGAGACACACGCACATACTACGTTTATATTATGAGCACATGTAGTCTACATCACTTTAAAAAAATTGCCAACGACTTGTACACACAATTCCTTTCTAAACTGCACTCATTCAATGGCTATCCGCAACAGGCCCTCCCACGCTGCAAACCTAACAGATCCTAAGACCGCATTACTCAAAACACGGGACTGTCCACATCCGACCTAGCACGCGGCAACAAGCCAACAATAACGTGCTAATCTCTTCAGTTACAAACAAGCCTTTCTCTACTTCGACGTTTTAGATTCGTTTGGTTGGCTAAGAAGAAAATTCTCACCAATGAAAACAGTCGTTTCAGTCGTTTACTTTTGGGGTTGGTACTAGTTTTTCGTATACTCGGAGTAATACATAAATGAGGCCTTATCACTTGATAGCTCACGAAGTGGACGTGTCTCTGAGCACGGGTGCTTCATGAGCTCTCTCCAGGCCGTTTTTGCGCGTCAAGCGTGAGAATCAAGGTCCGGATTGTAGATAGGTGGGTTGCTGGAATTCCCAGGATCATTTTGGTACTAGTTTTATCGCTGTGGGTGCGTATTCGAGGGAGTTATGAGGATTTTTCTGCTACCGTACCCTCTCTACGTGCCAGCTCGGGGGCTGGAGCGCTGGTGCCTCGCCCGGGTAGGGTGGCGGGTTGCGCTAGTTTCCGTAGCCGTTTCCGCCTCTCTCCCAGGGAGGAAATCCTTCCCTTTCCGTGTGGAAGGAGCACTGGTCGGTCCAATCATTTTGTGCTAGTTTTGTTTGTGTTGCTTTGGAATTTGGGTAGTTAGAGCATGTTTAACTTTTAACACCCCTGCCCGTACTCGACGAGCCGGGGTGGGCTCGCCCGCCTCGTGTGTTGTTTACGAGAAAAGGTCTGGAATTTCCCCAGAATTTCTGGCTCCAAATCCCGCAAACGGGACTCAGTAATAGGTTGGAAGTTGGGGAGAGTTCTTGTTGGAATTCTTCCCTGCACTATACATTTGTTTGAGCACGTAAGACTTTTTTTCATTGTGTTCCGTATCCTACCCCTACAATACTGGGGTAGTGGTTCGGCCCTGGAATTCGGGTCACATTCCCGGCCTGGGCTATTTTTAGACCCATGTGCTCGAGGCCCTGAAGGGGTTTAGAAAGACGGTAGACTGGGTGAATGAAATGAAAATGTCTCCCGTTTAAGTAGAAAAAAAAAGAGCGTGGAGGTCACTTTTTTTATCAGACCGCCAACGCTAAGCTATCTATCTAGAGAGGCATGGAATCCCCATCTTGTCCACGTTATAGGCTAAACCTCCGACCCATCGCTGACTCAATGGAACCTAGGAACAGATACCTTTTAAGAATGTAATTTTATACTGGTCAGTTAGTGTATACTGTGTTCTTAACTATTCAGTTTCTTAGCCAGGAAGGCTTACTATCGCAGGAAGAGTTGGTGCTGTTCGTGTAATCTATTAGCAGGGACAGTCTGTCTTCCTGTGATCTTCCTGGTATGCTGCAGGATTGGTCGGTATGAATGACCTCTTGCGACAGACTTCAGCCTGTTGGCCAGCGGTTTGGCCAGAATTTTGTAGTCTACATTCAATATAGGGATTGGGCATTTGTTAACAGGGTTCAGGGGGTCACCCTTCTTGTCGAGCCCTTCTTGTCGAGAAGAGTTATAACCCCTTCTCTCTGCGATGCTGACAGCTGATCTTATATGACTAGCTTATTGAAACTTTCCAAGTTACAACATCGCAGTAGCCCTTGACATGACCACCAATCTTTTACATAGGCATACTGTAGCTACTGGTGCACGAAATCCACTTAAATTCACCACGTATTGGATAAGATATAACGTGCTGGGTAAAAATATTACTATTACCATGATCTAGTATGAATCAGCCAGAGACCAATGTCACAATAGTATTTATGTGTTCTAAAATATATAATAAGCGGTCCCAAACAAGTTAGTTACAAGCCACAACTCACATACATTTTTTTAATCGTTAATTCAAATTATACATACAATTATACATACAGATACATGGTGTGTTATGGCTTACCCCTTTTTACATCAAGTGTTCTAAATGTTGGCGCACATGTTATAATCTAAAAGTTTCGCGCAATATGTTTGAAGATGTAAAATGTAACTCACATACATTAATTTAAAATATTACGCGTTACTCCTCACAGTGTTTCCACTTCAGTTACTGATACAGGCTGCAGTACTACTATTAACACGTTTACTAATCATCTTCTTTAAGGCCTCCATGTAAAACTTCAAGTATGTGCTGTACTATTTTAGGCCTAATCGAGGTAAAACTATTTTGGCAGACCATCCGATCCCTGGGTCTTACCGTTCTGCATTCCTTTTGGGTACTCTCTTCATCTCATGGAGGGAGAGCGGCAAGGAGTGTCCACTCTGTCTCGGGCAGTTTCAGCATTGGCTGGCCGAGAAAGAACTTGTCCCTGATCTCTATTGCCTCCTCACCATGGCGTAAAAGTTTTGAGAGGTGTCCAGAATCCTTTCCCTCGATGTAGCAACTCCATCAGCAGCCTTTATTAACTCTGACCACTTTTTCTCGTTCATTTTTTAACAAAAACTGGTTTTTCCATCTTTCTCAAAACTGTTGGATCCTACTACGGACACGTCGCCCTCCTAGTTTTTCCATCAACCTTTTTATTTTTAAACAATCGGACTTCACCACTATCTTTTCTCCCTCATTGTTAAAAGTGGATTGAGGGGCGTTGAACAAGTCTGGAGTTGACTTGAGAGAGGTTGAGGTCGGCTTGTACTGCCGTATCCTCTCCCCCTCTCTTCCTCCTCCTCGCTCTCACCCTTCTCTTCTACCATTATGACACCCTCTCTCTGAGAGGACGACAGTTTCCCCTCCCCATCTTTAAGACTTTCCTGATACACTTTCAGGAGCTCAGGGCCTACAATTTTCCAAAACTTTACGTAGAACTCTTTCGAAAGCCCGTCAGAGCCGGGGGACTTGCTGTTCTCCATCCCTTTCACAGCCAACTCAAGCTCCTCCAAAGAGAGGGGACGATCTAAGCGGTCCACACCGCATTGGAGAGCTTGGCCTCAAGGTGATCTAAAAAAATATTGGTTGTCATCAGAAACAATCTCACTTTCACAGAATAACTCCGTGTAGAAAGATTGGAACACACCCAGGATCTCTTCCGGTGTGCTGTGTCTCTACCACTGCTCCTGACTTGACGAATTTATCGTGTTTTGTGGGCGGTATGCCAACTCGTCATCCTTAACCACTTGTTGAGGAGAGGGTTGTGGGTGGCCTACCAGACGGCCAGCCAACCCACACGACTATCAGCCCTCACACACAACGGCACAATGTCCTCAGACTCCAGCAAAATGTTATACAGAGCCGACACAGAAGTAAACTTCCAATCAACATCCTTGTCCACCAGAGAGTTCAACAGGCGCTTGATCTCAGTATAATACGACGGGCAGTCCAGCGATTGAGGGGCAGAATTGCTCCAAGACTCTATATCTATTCTCCTTAGACTGAGCCCAATCCAATAGTGGGTGAACCTGGAGACTGGTAGTTGAGGCTTGTCCAGAGCTTTCTTAACCGATTTGAGAAGGAGAGCTTTGGCCTTGAGGGGTAGAGAAACCAAGCCTAACAAGAACTCGCTTTCTCTTTCGGCAACAGCAGAGTCCTTCTTGCCACTACCTCTGTTTTACAACTCGTATATTTAGGACCGAAACCCAGTTTTCCCAAGACCTCGATCAGATATTTGTGATCCAGCCGATCGAAGGCCTTTTCCTGATCTAAGGCGATCAGGACACAAGGCGAGTTCTTGCTGTCGACATACGCAGCTATGTCTCTCAGTAAAGTTGTGCTATCCTCTAAGGTGCGGCCTGGAATCCCGCAGGACTGGTCTGTGTGCACCACTTCGGCTACTACACAATTCAGTCTGTCATTTTCTTTGACAAAATTTTGTAATCTACATTGTATGTTTCTTTCTCCCTGGTGTTGTGACCGTCATTTGAAACTGTTCATTGGCGCCCAGCGATCGTAGTACATTCTTGTGGAACTGCAATTGGCACTTCAGTGCATCAAGCTTGTCCTCTCTGTGCAGACCTCCGACCTTATCATCTATTTCTTTGATGCCCTTGGTTGGTCTGTGAACAATGCACATAACAAAATAATGAGTAACTTACCAGGAGGAGTGACTGGTCTCAAAGATATTGTCTTTTTAAGCACTTATCATAATGAAATACAAAGGGCTAACAACTTCAATGTTCAGCTACAAAGCAATAAGAAAAAAACATGTACACGGGTATATGGAACTATCATGTACCTGTTTAATTATGTCCATCAGGGGACCCAGGTGTGGATGCCGGTGTGGAACGGCATCCAATCTTATAGCAGGAAATGTAGCATGGCCAAGTTGTACCGCTTCCTTGTCTGCTGATCTATCCCACGGCCATCAGTAGCCTTGTGCCAGTTCAACACAAGTTCTGCGAACCCTCAACAAAAAAGGCAAGGTGTGAAGTAAATTAAAGTTCCAAAATGATGCACTGTTTTAAAAGCAATGTAAATCATTTAACATATCTTGCTTCATTGCTGTAGCCCTTCTCTTTGAAGAAGTTGACCACTCCAATAGAGAACGTCCGTTCACAATCATTGACAGATTGCTTTCTCTTGCCAGTCAGAGCCGTGTACGTTAGCATGGTATTCGGGTTCTCCATGGCTTCCACCCATCTGTCAATAAACAGAAACGTATGACTTTGTTAGAATAGTGTAATTTCATTTCTTATATGATTACTGAGCCAAGGTCCCGCGAGGGACATCATGCTCAGGGAGGGACATCATGCTCAGGGGCATTATTTGCATTACAAATATTTACTTTCTCTTTTCTATGAATTTTTTTTCTATGAAATTTTTTCTCTTAAGAGTGGTTAGTTATCAAGACTTTATCCTTTGTCTTACATTGTCACACCATTGTCTTTTACATGAGAAAAAAAAGGTATCAGATGAACCCTAAAATCAAAATGTAAATTAAAATTCTTTTGAAAATCCTCGTCACTTAAATCCGAATTATTACATCTCCTTAAATCCTTCCCCAACTTTCTGCTCCATTGAAGCTTGAATTGAACTCATAACACTCTTCTCCTCAGAAGGTCTGCTCCAAGTGCGAGCAAGGGAACGACTGATACATCTTACCTCTGAAGGGCTGGTAGATCATAGAGTAAAACACAGGCTCCCCCTGTCGCCATCACAAGAAGTGTTTCCCCGGTGTAAAGGGCATTTACAGTGTCTTTCTGTCCTGGTCGGAAAGATGTCGGGTTGGTGGTGCTGGATGGTCTGGTAGTGGACCCAGCCTCCTTGGGTCAGTCTCGGACATGGGCTGCTTCCGCTTCATACCGCTGTCGGAGTCGACCCTCCTTACAATGTGCCCTTGCAGCTCTCTGATGTAGCTGTACTTCTTCGGCTCATTCACGCTGTATTATGTCCACCGGTCGCTCTTCTTTTGGAAGGACCTATGGGTTCTAAGGCCAAAACGTATGAAGCTGTAATAAGAGAAAAGATCAGTTACCTTCAACTCCAGATTAAACACAGCTAGAATTCCCAATGAAACAACTTACAATACAGATAAGAGATGGTCTACACAATCATGTCAATCATGAGCATGTTGAAATACAAACAGCAGTATTCTCATTAGGACAATCTGTACTCTGGAATATGAAAGTAGGGATACTTCCTATCACAAAGTTGTCACTATAAAAAATATATCAACATATCTTACTTCCCCGTCACTTTTCCGCTTTGCCACCGGCCTGTTCTTGTGCTTGTTGTATTCGATAGAAGCTAGAAGGCAATTTGCAGTGTACACCTCAGGACTAAATGCGAACCGCTTGGAGGCATACATCAGAATGTGGTTCTGAAAACTCTCAAGTTCTGATGTTTCTCTGAAAAAAGCAACACCAGAAATAATTTGCTTTGATAAGCAAGGAATGGTCAAGACAAAGGACTATTTATGGTTGTTATCCCTACATAATAATTTTTATGAGTTGTTGCAAACAATGAATATGTTTGTGCAGATTGTAACATATGACTTCTCCTACAACTGTATGTCAAAAAAGGTGAATTGATCAAATCTTGAATCTAATGATTTATTTACACATACCTGAACCGCAAGAACTTGTGGGCTGTCTTTATATATATAATTAGCCACTTCATATCCAGCAGGATTTCTCTTAGTCTATTGTGGGGCGAAGAGCCAGGAACCAGCCAGGTTGTCGTTCTACTCTGTCTTCCAGAGGGGGGGTGAAGGCACTGTCCCAGGGCCCATGTGTGCTCGTTGCACACGTGGTGCAGGGTACCAGCCCACATTGTCTGGAGACAAGTTAAGAAGCATAATTCATGAACTGGTGACAAGAAACATAACTATTGAACACTGTTTTCTGTAAGCAATGTAGTTATCTTTTTTATGGTAAGATATGTAAATGACTAGATAGACTTGAAGTATAAAACTCACCAAGAATACCACGAAGTTGCCTCCATCAGACTTCTGACATGAACGCCAGAAGTGGTTGATGATATGGCTCGCCCACCTCCTTATTTCTGATCATCCTCTCTCCTGGCCAGCCTAAGCTTGTCGGCAAAGACAGGTGGCATTTGCGGGCAGAGTATCCGGCCTTGGAACAGATGCAGCAGGCAATGTTACTCGTACAGTCGGCAGTGTTGTGTCCGACACTTGTTACAGTACAGAACAGTGTGTTCGGCCGCCTAGTGGCCTTCTTGGTGGCACTTTATGCAAGTGCGAGGCTGCCCTACGTACCGTAGAAAAACGATTCTCCCATCCACCATTCTACAGGAGGACGGTACTTGACGGGTAGCTGACTAAGCTGTTACGATGGTTTCATCGCCGCCCCGTATACCCGCAAGTCAATCTATATAGCTGAGCTAGTTTGCCCCCGTACAATTTTTTATCTTAAATGGACCCTTTGATTTTAACGGTCTCCAGTACGTCAAACACATCCTCTGAGTTAAACGTGGCCTTCTGTGTTGTGGTCACACAGATGGTCTTTTCTCGGCGCAACATCTTGCTAGAAGTCATGGGTAGCGATTTACCTAGTGTTTCCAGTTGTACAGATGTAAAGGCTCCATTCATAAAGCATCAACGTCTACTTGTTTCTTTTCATTGTTATAATGAGAACAATACAAACACAACATTCTAATGGTTGGCCACATCATTAGTTCCATTTATAAGAACAGATAATTCTTTTTTAATTTAATATACTCAAGGAGGCCTCTTCAGTGAGGGCCGATGTTTGCAAGGTGATGAGCCAACCTCCCATTCCCGCAGACATAAAAAGGAGGAGGGCGAACAGTATCTATTCTACTTGCCTGTTTTGGCGTCGCCAAGAGTAAGTAACGAGTGGCATTCGGATTCCGAAACCTCCAAATATCTAACAGGTCCAATGTCCTATATCTAGAATATTCTCTCGTGATTTGTGGTGATAGTGATGCTCCTTCTGTCCTGCTCGATCTATTTTGGTATCTAGAACAGTGTTGAAGTCACCAACGATTTTAAGATTTCCCGTGAAAATATCTACGTCTTGTATGCCCTTTTCCACTCCCGCCAAAAGTAAAAAAAACATAGGATCGTCCGTCTTAGGACCGTAAACAAAACCTGAATTCATCAATCGTTATATCTAGCAATATCCATCGCCCCTCCTCATCTACTTTTTTTTGTCAATAATTTTGTAGTTCAAGCCTCGCTTAAATAATACCAACACCCCTCCGTGCAGGCTCAGCGGACCTGCTTGCAACCGTCGACCACTTCGATAAGAGCTTCAGCTTGCTCGAGAACATCAAAGTACAGTTGCGAGCAACGTGTCAGGTCTTGTGGCACGTGCTGCACACAAAATCGTTAGGGCACTCAGGATCCCGATGGTCTCGCCCCCTACACTTGCCACAGATAGTATGTGGACAATCCTTGGCGATGTGCTGTTGATCGCCACACTTACCGCAGATCAGCGGCTGCCCTAGGTACCTAAAGAAGGCGGGCCGGCCACCCATGTGGGTAACCCCAGGGATATGTCAAGAGGGGTGCTGCTGTGAGTAGGTGCAGTGCCTACATAGACGGCTGCACCGTGCAATTCAAGCTAAGCCAATACCGGGCATAATCGCCGTCTAAGTGACCGGTGATGTGGGTCGCGGTTCCGTGGGAATGTAATGTACAAATATCCTGGACCAAAAGTTACTTGTAGTAATGCTCTACGTGTATATTGACCGTCCTGTTGTGGGCGATGATGGCAGCCGTCTTGGCAGACCATTCTGCCTTGATGTTGGCCAGCAAGTTCACGGCTTCGTGGCTGTAGTTACCTCTTCCTGTGCCGATGAAGATGGGCAGCCAGAACTTCCAATGTTGTATGATGTCTGGGCCATTCTCGTTTCTAGAGTTAAAACATGTATATGTTATATGGTCAGCAGTGCAAGTACTTCCGAGCCTTTCTGTGTATTAATGTAGCCACACACAAAAAAAGGAGCCAAATGAATTTGCTTATGCGAATGTAGATGGTAGGAGTGGTGTTTGTACTTGTAGATAGAATTTCTCAAGCATTATTATTTTGGAATACTGGAATCCTTGTTATTTTGGAATACGGGATTTGTGTTTTGTTTTTTTACCATGTAAAGTACATATACACTATACCTTTTAGTATGCCTCACTAACACGAAAAGTTTTTTAAGCCTGCAGAAAAAACGATTGTAAATAAAATAATTTAAAGAACAGGAGCACTGCCCCAACAAGGCTGTGTCAATCATTTAATAGAGAGGGTGGTATATGATGGACAAATTACTAAATGCTGACAATAATGGGCATATAAGTCGAAGTACCTGCGGGCTCTTCAACGTCAGATATTCCAAAAGCGCTGCTGTGAGGTGCGCCTCCTCCACATGGTGTAGCAGTAGTTCATCAAGGGCATTGAAGTCCTTCCCTTGTGTATCCACTGTTCTGTGGATACACGGTCTTCCAGGTCTCTGAGATGGCCAATACTCCCAACATTCCGGGGAGAAGACCAATACAATCGACCTTCCGGCTTCCCATAGGAAGTGGAAGTCCCCTGCATACACAAAAAAGGGGCTTGATTAATGCATGCATGTCACTACATATATAATAATAACAGCCAGAATGCACAGCCAGAAAGTACAAGAACATATTTTAACAGGTCTATAATGCGAAGCTTAGTGGAGTCCCACCTTTCCTCCACGACACGTCTCTCTTCTGTTCCCTCCAATGGTCGGTATAACGCACGACACCAGCTCGTTACCGATCCTGAAAGAGCCAGGGATGTGCCCTTTAAGTTTCATTCGGTACTGCCTGGTACCGGACTTAATCTTTGAGAAAGATTCCACCTGACCATCCGTCTGAAGGAGGTGGCGGACGAAATTATCATCCATGTCCTACCGTCGTCACTACTGTCAGCCCCTTACCAAACAGTCCACTGTTGCATCTTCTGCCAACAGAGGAGCTACCTTGTTCAGGGCCGTCTGTGAAGAAAACATGACCTCACAGACCCCCTTTCCCTTTCTTTGTATTCCCTCAACGTCCCCCTTCTGGGCTCCATGTTTCTGTAGCAACTCCAGGACGTCTTTAAACTGAATGTCCTCCTTAGTGAGGAACCTTAGCCCTACAAGTATTTCCCGTGATTGTTTGGAATGCACGGGCATGTTGGTACTTGAATTACGCAGGGAAAAACTGAAAACATTGCTCTCTAAACCCCTATATGTGCCCCGGAAAGTGCTCAGGCCGATCCAGAAAACCCCTACAGGAGCCTCGGAATTTGCCCGGACTGGAGGGTGGCTTTCTGAGAGTTCCGCCTCGTGTGGGTGGTTTTTCAGGTTTTTAGACCTGAAGTTCCCCCCGATCGCTCCTGAAACCTTACTACGTTTGTAGATGAAGGTCTAAGGATCACGGGTATAGTTGGTTTGACGATTTTGGTCCGCGTGAAAGCGAGTTACGACTCGTTTTCCTGACGCGTATCCCTCCGTTCCCTTTGTTTCCATATATTTGTTGGTCCGCCATTACAGTGGGTAACGCTACCTTCTGTCGGTTCGTTTGAGCTTCAGTCTTGACTTAAGGTCCCGAAACCAACAGTCGTTTGGTGCTGGGATTCGGAGGACCACGTAGGTACCTTTGGTATAGATTTTCAGTCACAGATTCCTATTTTATAGAGCATTTTGTGGTGCCGTACCCCCTTGGTTTTGTTCCTCGGTGAAAGCCAACGTGTGGGCCCTCGCCTGCACGAGGCACTCTCGGGGAGCGTTTCTCCTGCTTTCGGGGGCATTTCGTCCCGTTCCAGGGTTTGGGGACATTCGTCCCGATCGGGATCGGCACTTGAGTCCTGTATTTGCTCTTTTTTGAACGGAATTCTGTGCAATTTTCTTGTTCTCTATACCTGCCCCCTCCCATTCTTAGTGGGGGGAGAACGTTGGTATCGTCCGGTATTTAGGTCAGGCGACTATTTTTAGACTGTTGCTAAGGTCCGACCGAATTCCGAGGCTCCTGAACAAGATACTCTTTTGAAGGATGGTTTATACCAATAGTATCATACTATCTCTCAACAATTCAAGGCACGATGCAGGCCTACGCTCCGCATAACATATATCTCTGACATATTCCCCATCCAACAACCTACATGTATATCAAATGCGGACCAACTCAGACCAATGCATATTTCTAAACTAAGCTACGTTTTTATGGGTTTTCTGGTTGTGTATTTGTTATTTGTAAGGGAAATTTTGCCAAAAAAATTACAAGTTGACTAGTTGACTATATTTGAGGAGGTGATGAGGTCTGTGGGAACATAAATTCTGTCTATTCTGGAACGAGAGGCACTTGTGTGAGAACGCCACGTGTATTCGAGTTCGTTGGGATGACTCAATCTCCAAACATCACACAGTTCAAGGTCCTCACAAAGAGACATGAGTTCCTTGACATCCACTAGGGCCGACCGTGGCGGTGGAATATATTATACCAACTAAAACACTTTTTTGTATGCCCATTTTACTATATATATTGTTATGCAAAGTAAGATAACACACCTTCAGAAGTTCCTTGACATCCACTAGGGCCGACCGTGGCGGTGGAATATATTATACCAACTTAAACACTTTTTGTATGCCTTTTACTATATATATATATTGTGAGGCAAAGTAAGATAACACACCTTCAGAAATTCCTGCAGGGTGCGTTCACTTTTGTAGTTGGCGTTGCCTCCCTGGTTCAGATGACTGATCACATCACAATCCAGGTGGACCTTTGCTAAGTCCAGTAGGGATGAACACTTGGAGGTGCGAGCAAGAAGCCAAGGGCCAAGAAGTAGAGCACCTTCATGGCCTTTGTCACCGCCTGCCTCTGGAGGGTAATCTGATAACGATAAAAAAAAGTCGACAGAATTTGATCTGTGAAATGGTCGATCATTGCAGCTTTTATTAAGTCCTAACATAGATACGTCCTAACATGATGTACTAATATAGATTTTGGGTTAGCTCTGAATCTATTCAGTGATGAATGAATGCAGTCATACCTCACACTGAAAGGCCTGTTCGATGCCCACATTTGCTATTGCTGGCTGGCATAAACGTCCAGCCGAGAGCTTGTATACACAGGCTAGTGAGTCTTAATCTCGATCTTATACTGCCTTACTCCAGTCTTGATCTCGGGGAAGCCAATGTTGGAAGATACTCTTTTTAAAATATGTTTTATACCATAAGTATCATACTAGTTCCACAATTCAGCACGATGCGGGTCTACAGGGGAAGGGGACAAACAGGTGCAATATACCACAGGGTAGCCGCAGCTATGCTGTTGACCACTAAAGCCTTGCCAAAGAGAGTTAACTGCCGATCCTTCCAAGCCTGGAGCTTCGCCTTGAACTTGGCAAACCTTTGCATCCAAGCATCCACAGCAAAACGAAACCCCCCAATCAGTGAACCCAGAATAGTAAGACTGTCCGAGGTCCACCTCTTGATGGGATAAGGTTCGTCCCTTCTCCCCCTCCAACTCCCCAACCACAAGGCCTCAGTCTTGCCCATGTTCAGCTTGGAACCTGTTCCTGTCTCGAATTGGCCAATGGTTTCAAAAGTCCGATCAATGGAAGGCTGATTGGACAACACGCACGTGTTGTCGTCAGCATACTGAACCATTTTTATCTCCTGGTTCGCTCCAGGGACCTTAACACCCCTGATAAGAGGGTCCGAGCGAATAGCAGCCGCCAGAGGCTCGATGCACAACATGTACAAGAAGGGGGGCAGGGGACAACCCTGTCGTACACCTCTCTCCACTGCTATTGATTCAGTGAGGAGACCATTCACCTGAACCTTACTATTAACATTACAGTACAAGGCAGCGATCATATTTCTGAAAGCTGGCCCAAATCCCAACTTATTCAAGACCTTTGCCATAACGTCATGGTTGATTCTATCAAAAGCCTTTTCCTGGTCTAACGCAATTAGCACACAGTACAGGAGGATTCCGTTCCGTTGACATACTCGACAATGTCCCTCAAAAGACAGACACTGTCATCAATGGACCTCCCCGGAATGCCACAGGACTGATCCGTGTGAACCACCGTCCCAATGACATTCTTCAATCTATTTGCCAGGGCTTTAGAAAAGATCTTGTAGTCAACATTGAGCAAAGATATTGGGCGCTTAGGAGACTCTTTGCCCTGTGCTGGCTTAGGATCTACTGTGGGCGCAGACACCGTTGCCTTTGGCCTTGCCCCCACAACCTTCTCTGGCCTAGACACGATGGGAGTGCTTTCCTCCACATCGGAGCTATCCTTGTGAGGCCTAAAGATGCTTTCCTCCTCGTCGGAGCTAGCATAATCATCGCTCTGTAAATCCTCCTCCCTCACTTTATCCTCATCACCATCCCCATCTTCCTCATCACTGATCGCCGCCACCAGCGACTTCTCTTTTGTACTGTCCTGATCAGGCTGACACTGCCTTACTCCTCTTTCGACAGGGATAGACGATGAGAGATTACCGTTAATTAACACATTGCTGGACGCCCCATTGTAGAGGGTGGCAATCCAGCTCCTGAACACAGGACCGAAGCCCAACTTTTCCAGGATGCCGACCATGAACTCATGGTCCACCCTATCAAATGCTTTTTCTTGATCTAGGGCCAAAAAAACACACGGGAGGTCTTTATCATTGGCATAAGCCGCAATGTCTCGGAGGAGACAAACACTATCTGTAATGGAGCGACCCGGTATCCCGCATGACTGGTCCGCATTGACCACCTGGCTAATCACTCGCTTGAGTCTATTAGCGAGTGCCTTAGCCAGTATTTTGTAATCCACATTCAAAAGCGAGATCGGTCTCTTGTTCGCAGGGTCCAGAGGATCCCAGGCTTTATCTAACAGGGTAATGATACCCTGCCTTTGCGACACAGCTAACAGACCATCCTCTAGGCCTTCATTGAAGACCTCCAGAATGTCTAGACCTACCAAGTCCCAGAATTTGTAATAGAACTCCTTGGGCAGCCCATCCGAACCCGGTGTTTTATTATTTGCCTTGCCTTTAATGGCACTCAACAACTCCTCTGACGAGAGGGGTCTCTCTAAACAATTTGACACTAACTCTGGGAGGGCAGTGTCTAACTTATCTAAGAAAAATTCCCTATCCTCCAGGTTAAGCTGATCTTTTGTAAATAACCTGGTGTAAAAGTCGCGGAACACATCCGTGACGTCGTCTGTGGTGGACACAGTGTCCCCATTCTGATCTCTGATTTCCTTGATCAGCTTCCTCTTCCCCTTCTCTCTTTCACTTCTGAAAAAGAAGCGAGTGGGCTTCTCACCCTCTTCAAAAATTTTTATTCTCGATCACGATCGGAGGCGTTGGCCTGCCAATCGATCCTGTACAAGTTTGTTAACCTTTCCCTTCGCCTGTTCGTACTCTTTCAGAGCAGACGAAGTACGGTCCCCAGCGTTGAGGCAAGACCTAAGTAAGTCTAGCTCCTTCTCCAGACTTTTTTGGATAAATTTTGCGTCTTTCACTCTTCTTTTAGAGTGTTTCACTACCAAGGACTTTCACACTATCCCACCATTCTCTCAGGGAGGGGTGCATTCTGACTCAGGCAGCTTTGGCATCGGCTGACCGAGAAAGAATTCCTTGTCTTCGGTGTCAATATCCCCACAAACGTTGTTTTTGATGTAATTCTCACACTCTGGCGAGGTGGCCAATCTCGAAACACTTAGAGCACTTCCTTGCAGCGCACTCGTCCACCACGTGCCCTTGCCCTCCACATTTGTGGCACACCTTCGGCTGCCCCACGTACTTAAACGTTATATTTTCGTCCCCTAGCCTAATAGAGTTAGGAATATGCGAATTGATCTTCATTCTATATTGACGGGCCCCCGTCTTCATCTCGGGTAATCCTTTGCTTGCATAAGTCATAAAACGGCCGTTGAAAACTTCCCCATAGACCCTAAGTCTATGACGGACAAAGTTATCGTCCAGCTTTAGGGGGATACCCAGAGCTGTGACGATATAGTAGCCCCCGCCCCAAACGTGTTCACTTCTATGTCATCGTCTGTTGTCAGAGACGGGCAACTCTTGTGGAAGGCCAGCTGCGTTTTAAACGTTATCTCACAACGGCCTTTTCCCTTCTTCTGTATTCCTTATACATCAGAGATGGGAATCCCATGTTTTTCCAGTAACTTCAGCACGTCAGATAGCTCGGCATCATCTTCCTACAAACAGATTGTGGAAGGGGTAGACAGGTGCTGCCTTAACCGAAGAGTGTTACTTTCCTACCTTCCCACTCCTTCAGTTTGTCCTTAAATTTTACAAAACGTTGCATCCAGGATTCCTCCACAAAAGGAACATTTCCCATTTCCAACCTGGATACCCAGAATCCTGAGAGAGGAGGAAGTCCACCTTTTTATGGGATAAGGTTCGTCCCTCCTCCCTCTCCATTCTCCCAGCCACAAGGCTTCAGTTTTGCCCATGTTAAGTTTGGACCCATTGCCCGACTCAAATCTTTCTAGTGTGGCAAAAGTTCGATCAATTGAATGCTGATCAGACAATACACAAGTATTATCGTCAGCATACTGAACAAGTTTCACCTCGCTACCCGCCCCACCAGGCAGTTGAACCCCCCTTATTTGAGGGTCCGCCCGGATGGCGGCAGCTAAAGGTTCCACGCACAATACGTATAAAAGAGGGGAAAGCGGACATACCTGTCGTACCCCCCTACCTATTGGGATGGAATCCGACAGATGTCCATTCACCAATACTCTACTCGACACTTCACAGTACAACGCCCCGACCCAACTCTGGAACCGAGGTCCAAAGCCGAGTCTGTCGAGCACATCAGCCATGAAACCATGGTTTACACGAACAATACACACATACACCTTTATTAAACTTTACTTTTGCATCACATCCACTACATGTGATTTTGTCTTCATTCTCATTGTCGTCAATCTCAGAGCCATCTACCCCCTCCTCAGTATCAGGGACCACCACTCCGGCCGCAGACCAGGTGTTACCTGGAGTGGCGACCCTAGAGTAAGACTTCGGACATTGTTTGAAAACGTGCCCTTCCTCACCACAGATTGTACATACTAATTCATTTGCGCAATCTTGCGATGAGTGTCCCAACTGTAGGCAACGACCGCACTTTTTCAGGACATTCGGCGAACAAGTGACCTTGTTCCCCGCACTTGTTACAAGATTTGACTTGCCCCAGGTACCTGATGTACACAATATTATTACCAACCCGCAGCCCATAAGGAATGGGCCTGGACAACTCGATGCGATACTGCCTCACCCCATTCTGGATGTTGTCGAAGGGGGGAGGATACGTCGGGTACTTGACTGAGATAAATTTGCCATACTGAGACAGAGCGGCCTGCATTGCCCCCTCGCTCAAATAAGCGGGGACATTGGTGCAGGTTACTACAGTCCCCAACCCAAACCCCGTGATCGATGCATCCTTAAAATGTTGCCGCAACTTCGTACGAAGTCTTACTCGATTGTCGAACACATTCAAAGTCAGTTTTGACATCAATTCCATCAATACCATTCAACTCCTGTAACACGTACTTGACATCAACATTCTCAGCATTATCAAAGCGTAAACTAGCAGTCCGCTGAAATGACTCATTTGCGGAATGAGCCATCGCACTAAGCAAAAGGAAAAAAAAAACGAAACGTCGAAAAAGCGACGTCAAAACTTCAGCCAAAACAAACCACAGACAACGTGGCGCGCCGCGAAGGGCAGGGCCCTCTGTTATGTAAATGACCAGAACAAGTCCGCACTTGCAAAAACGGAGTGGGAGGGCACGAACTAGAAAAACAAGAAAAGACAAAGAAAACTCACTCGCGGTGACCAAAAAAAACACGAAGAAACTCTCAAGGGAGTCACCAATACTAACCCCCACTATACGCGAAATAACTGGAAAGATAATATTTCAGAAAACCACCAAAAATCAGAGAACGCCCGCGCCGCTCGCTAGGGAGCTGTTACCTTGGGACAACGTGGTGTCTAACATAATTGTCCAGGAAATAGTTTTGGTCAGATCTGGTGACCAGGTTGGTACAAGGCCTCATAGAGGGCCTGGAAAGTGTTCAGGATGTCATCCTTAGAGGAGACAACGTCCCCGTTTGCATTCCTGATACTGTCAATCAAACGCTTCTTCCCCTTTTCGCGTTTCTTCTTAAAGAAGAAACGAGTGGGTTACTCGTCTTGTTCGAAGGATTCTATCCTACTACGAATTCTTTGACCTGCTAGTTAATCCAGTCGTAGCTTTGTCAGCTTTTCCTTAGCTTCAGTGTAGCTTTCTATCGTCTGAGGGCATCTCCCCCCATTTTTTTAGACGGGACCTGAGTAGTTCGGTGCCTGAGCCACTGCCTGGGGAGGAGGGGCCTTTGACCAGGCGGTACCCAGGGCCAGCCTGCTGGCAAAGCTGACCGTGCACGCCCTAGACTATGCCCCTCTCCCCCGCATGCGTTGCACTTGATCTCCACAGAACAATCTTGAGACTTGTGTCCTATTGCATGGCAGCGCCCATACTTGTCAGCTTTGCATGCTGCAACGAAGTGATCCTCGCTGCCGCAGCGGTGACACTGCTTGGGCTGCCCCACGTATCTAAAGGATACGATGTCCTGCCCTATCCTGATTGTATTGGGCAGGTGTTTTGACAGTTTCATTTTGTACTGTCTGGTCCCGGTTTTGATGTCCGGGAACCCCAGGTTTGAATACGTCCGAAATATTCCGTCCACTACCACTCCATAATCTTTCAACCGGAGACGGATGAAGTTGTCATCCATCTCAACCGGGATGCCTACGGCTGTGACCATAGTTATCCCGTTCCCAAACGTTTCCACATCCACCGTGGAGTCACTAGCCAGGGAAGGTGTCACCTTCTGCAGGGTTGCCTGCGTTTTAAACGTGATCTCGCACGAGTCCCTGGTCTTCCTTTGAATACCCTCTATTTCGAGGGCAGAGACACCTTGCTTCGTCAACAGATCGATCACGTCCTTAAGCTGAGAATCCTGCAGCTCAAAGGAACAAAGGTCAAAGGAACGTGACTTTGATCGAGCGCCGGCGGGCAAACTTGGACATATTTAACAATTTACGGTAAACGGGCTACGGAAAATGGTGTTCCTCCCCATTCCCGCTCCCAGACCTGAGACTCAGAAATAGACGAAACATGTAATTCCTGTAAACAACAAATATCACAGTTAGTACTTTTTAGAAATCTAAAAGTCGACAAACCCTTGCCCTTGTCCCTCAAGCCATTGACGTTAAAAGTACAAACTGATACCGCCATGGCCGCGAGAAAAAGACATTACTTACAACAACCACTTAAGAGTAAGCGGGGACATCCGGAGGCTAGTAAGCCTCGATGGCCTCCTCCGAAGAGGAGTACTCCTCAATATCAATGACCAGCCTTCCGGAATCATCCGAGGAAGCTGAAAAGACTAAGCCATATAGGGTATGGCTTAGTTGTACGATTCCTCCAGCTTCCTAGCCACAGGGCCTCAGTTTTACCAAAGTTTAACTTCGACCCTGTGCCAGCCTCAAACACAAGTGTTATCATCCGCATATTGGACTAACTTTGTTTCCCTTCCTGCCCCGACGGGCAACTGTATTCCCTTTATGCCCTTGTCAGCACGGATGGCTGCTGCCAGGGGCTCTATGCAAAGCACATAGAGTAGGGGAGACAGGGGGCACCCCTGGCGTACACCTCTCTCTATGCTAACTGGGGACGATAGAAGCCCATTGACTAAGACTCTGCTGGACACATCCTGGTATAGGGTCTTTATCCAGCTCTGAAACCTGGGGCCAAAGCCGAAGTGTTCCAGTACTTTCACCTTATATTGGTGGTCGACTCTATCAAACGCCTTTTCCTGGTCAAGGGCCAGGAAAACACAAGGAATATCTTTATAGTTTGCATAAGCCGCAGGGGGGTCACACTGTCCACAATGGACCTGCCCAGTATGCCACACGACTGGTCACGGTGAACCACCTCTGCGGCGACAACTTTCAACCGGTTGGCCAAGGCCTTGGTGAGAATCTTGTAATCTGCATTTAACAAAGAAATCGGGCGGCGGTTGGCCGGGTTCAGCTTGTCCCCCTTCTTCTCCAATAATGTAATCACCCCCTCTCTCTGTAGTGGGGATAGCTGCCCCTCAGCGAGACCCTCCTTGAAAACTTCAAGGATGTCACGACCAATGATCTCCCAATATCGGAGATAAAATTCTCTTGGTAGACCGTCCGACCCGGGAGACTTGTTGTTGGCCATGTCTTTCAGAGCAGCCCTCCTCAAGCTCAAAGAGGGTCAGATCTCTCTCTAACGCGTCTTTACTCTCCTCCTGTAGGGACGCCTGGAGCTGGTTCAGAAAATACTTCTGTTCACTCATATCGATCTGACCCTCCTCGTAGAGCTTTGAGTAGAAGCTCTGAAAGGTGTCCAGAATTTCCTCTGGGGTGTCAACCACCACACCGTCCGGTTTTCTAATTACTTTGATTACTTTTTTTTGCCCCTCCTGACGCTCGGTCTTAAAGAAAAGCCTTGATGGCTTTTCGTCATTCTCAAAATGTTGAATTCTACTACGAAGCCTTTGCCCCGTCATTCTTTCCTGGTTGAGCTTGTTAATGCTATCCTTGGCTTCCTCGTACTGTTTAAGGGTCGACGTGCTGCGTTCACCTGAGTTTAGGCGTGACCGCAGCCCGTCAACTTCCTTTTCTAAGTTTTTCCTAATGCAGTTATTTAGTAAATACACTGACCCGTCTTTTCGAGTGCGAGGAGACCAGATCTTTGATACGCCGTTTGGTGGAGTCCCACCACTCCCTCCACGATAAGTCCCCCTTCTGCGCCCTCCATTGTGGGTACAAGTCTTTGAATTCATTGTCAAATAGCACATCTTCTAGGACCTTGACGTTGCACTTCCAGACACCAGGGCCCATCTGTGTGTCAGGCTCAAGGGTCAAAGAAGTCAGAACCGCGTCGTGGTCCGAAAACGGACACGCTATGATTTCGGAGGAGGAGATCGCAGGCGAGGGGACGTAAATCCTATCAAGTCTCGAACGAGAATTGTTAGTCGGGGATCTCCATGTATAGTCTAACCGAGACGGGAATTCCGATCTCCAGGCATCTTTTAGACCTAGGTCCTCACAAAGGTCAGAGAGCTGGACCACGTCCTGGGCCCGTGTACCAGGAGCGTGGACCGAGGTGGTATATCTATCGAGGTCCGGGTCAAGTACACAGTTAAAGTCTCCCAACAGAATCAGGGAGGCATTGGGGAAAAGGTATTGGTGCACATTTTCAAAGAAAGTCGCTCGTTCTGCTGGGGAACAAGGGGCATACAAGTTAGCTACATTGTATCTCGTCTCGTTGTACTCAACCAAGACCGAGACCACTCTACCCTCCGTGTCAGACCTAGAACTTATCAGCTTGACACGAGGAGAAAGGAGAACCCCCACTCCTCTCGCAGAGTTAGTGCCAAGAGACCATAGGGATTTTCCCCTCCATTGCCTGGACCATCTAATTTTGTCCGCTATAGAGGCGACATGGCACTCTTGCAGAGCGGCAATGTCGACTTTGTTATTTCTACAGAAGTCAAAGGCCAAGCGCCGTTTGTCCACATCTTTCATTCCGTTTACATTGAGAGACATTACTCGTAAGTCCGTGTTCGGTCCAGGTCTATTAGGTAGTTTTGACAAGACGGGCATTAGATTTCTCAGGTGTTCTTTTTGCTTTTCCTTCCACCCCTCTTCGATGGTGGGGGGTGTGAGGATTTCTGAGAAACTTCGGGGGAGGGGGGGTACTCGGAGATCTGAGCAGACTCCCCATCACTCTCAACCTTCTGTGGTTTCTTTTTGTCTTTGCCATTCTTGGGCGTCTTAGTGCGGGGCTCGTCGGAGTCGCTGCCGCCATTGTGGCGGCGTTTTGACTCCCCTTCCCCTTCCGCCTCAGACCACCAACCAGTGGTGTCCATCGTAAGGTCCCCCGACAAGGGAAGCTCAAGGTGGAGGGACTTCTGAGTGTCCGTCCCCTTTGCCCCTGTTACAGTAACGTCCTCCTCCTCCAGATCAGAGGTCATCTTGTTGGCCCCATCCTCTGGGAGGTCAGAATCAGAGTCAGACTCACTGTCTGACGGTAATGGGGTGGACTTGGGGCTAGCCTTTTTGGCCTGCTCTGTCACAGTTTCTTTAGCTACGGCTACCTCCTTTGGGTTGGTGTCTGAACCACTGGGAACCTCTTTCGAACTAGTACCACCCTGGCCCCCAGTATCTGTGGCCTTGGGCTTGTTTTGCGGCCTAGCCCAGGACGTGCCCACACTCAGCCTGTTGGCGAAACTGAGCGGGCACGCTCTCGCAGCGTGGCCTGTCTCGGCACAGATATTACACTTTATCTCGTTCTGACAAGTGTCAGACTTGTGCCCGATCTCCCCACATTTGCCACATTTGACAGCAGCGCACTCAGCCACGAAGTGCTGGTCACTGCCGCATTTGTGGCACAGTTTGGGCTGTCCCGAATAACGGAACAGCACCAGTTCACTCCCAATACGGAAAGAGCCGGGGATATGAGACTGCAGCTTCATCTGGTACTGCCTCGTCCCCGACTTTATTTCTGGGAAACCCAGATTTGCATACGTCATAAACCTTGACGCCTCAACTTGACCGTACGCACGTAGACGGTGGCGGACAAAGTTATCATCCATGTCCAAAGGGACACCCACCGCCGTGACGATCGTCAGACCCTTGCCGAACAGCTCGCAGTCTACTGTGGCATCATCCGCCAACAGAGGCGCGAGCTTGTTCAGGGCAGCCTGCGAAGTGAACATTACCTCGCAGACCCCCTTCCCCTTTCTCTGGATTCCTTCAACCTCCCCCTTCTGCGCCCCATGTCTCTGGAGTAATTCCAGGACATCCTTAAACTGAATGTCTTCCTTGGTAAGGAATCTCAGTCCCACAATTCGCTCCCGTGTTTGTTTGGACTGCACGGGCATTCTAATACTTGAGATATACGAGGGCAAACAGAAAAACAATGTTCTCAAAACCCCTAAAGGGGCCCTGAATAGAGGTTACCCGATCCGGGAAACCCCGCAAGAGCCTCGGAATGTTGCCGGGCCCTGGCACCAGTCTAAAAATAGGTGCCTGACCCAGATACCGGGCGATACCAACGTTCACCCCCGGTAGGGGTGGGTATAGAAAACACTGGAAATACACAGAAATTCTACCTAAAACGAGCAAATTCCACGAGTCTAGTGCCAATACCGATCGGGACGACTGTCCCCAAACCTTGAAACGGGACGAAAGGTCCCCGAAAACGGGAGAATGACCCCCCGGGAGAGCCTCGTGCAGGCTTACGCCTGCACGTTAGGAGTCACCGGGCACAAAAACAACAGGGGTACGGCACTAGAAAATGCTCTCTAAAATACTAATCTATGGATAAAAATCTAAAACAAGGGTACCTACGTGCACCTCAGAACCTGGGGAAGACTCGACTGTCGGGTTCCAGACCCTAAACCAAGGCTCAAGGTCTTACGGGCCGACAGACGGTGACTATCCCCACTGTTCGTGTGACCGGTATGGCTGCCACACGAAGCAGACAAAGGAATCTGGGCGTACGCGACAGAAAAACAGCCGTAGCTCGGCTCAACCTGGACCAAAAACGACAAACCGACTATCCCCGTGCTCCTTACACCTTCATACACAATCGTACTAAGGTTTCGGGAACGATCGGGGGGAACTTCAGGTCTAAAACCTGAAAAAAAACACACACCCGAGACGGAGCTCTGAAAAAGCTGCCTGTCCCGCGCGCATGCGCAAAGGCCCAATAAGAACAGATACTACACTTGATCTTAGCCAAAAGGCCGAGAAGCGATAACGATTGAACTTGAACCCGACCGCCGCTCACAAAACCCGATCACAGAACCCGTGGCAGCTAACAGGGGGGAAAGAGAGGCACCTAAAACAAGAAAACACATCTTCCTCACACACCCGGCATTTCTTCTTTCATTTCAATATCATCAACTTGGCAGGCCAACACACCAGAGCGATCGAATCATGTACCCGACACACCGCCGCCCTTTGTAATCGCGAATTCGGCTTTTAGCTGCTTGAAATTGTCACGGCCACGTCCAAATTGGCCACGTGACACCACGTGACACCTACGAGACCCCAGGGAAACTCCTTCACCCGACAATGGCGTTCCAGAACCGCGCGCAATGCCCGCTCGCTAGGGGGCGCGGTACGCGGTTCCCGAACATCTCGCGACGCTCGAACGCTTTCCCAGCGCCTTTACATGCAAATCTGAATACTTCCTGCCTCATATGCAAAACTGGCGACGTGAACAACGTGTACACCTTGGTTTGCAATGGCTATGCACGTCCATTTAGAATTTTACGCCTTGCACGGCCTTCTGTAACTATTCTACGTGTTTACATTACCTCCAAAGGCAAATCAACGTTTATTCTTACCTGTGAAGTTACCTGTGAAGTTCGCCGGACGCTGCTACTGTCGCATATCTCCGAGATTCGATCCATCCCCATACTAATCCAAAAACAGTTACACACACGAGCTCGCCAGTAATCCACGGAGAGACTTCTGGGTGGTTTGTTCGCTGCGTTGGCATGTCCTTTCCGTCATGACGTCGGACGGACGTTGCTTGCTACTCCGCCATGACTGTACTGTCTGAGAATGTCGGAGCCGGAGCGCGCTATGTACATGACGCGAAGAAAATGACAACGCAGCGGACAAACCGCCCAGAAGTCTTTCCCGTGGATTTTGGGTTTGTTTGTGCGTGTGTGTGAAACTGTTTTTGGATTAGCATAGGGATGGACCGAATCTCAGATGTACTGCAATACTGAGCCGATCCGTGGTCAGGACGGAGCAAGCCCCTAGTCCATGACCGAATTACAAAAATCAATTTAATCTAGATTCGCCTATGGCGAATGTATCAGAGATTAAAACTGATAAGAACAGATACTCTTTTTGAGAAAAGTATTTCATATACTGGGTTCAGAGCATATACTGGTTTCTTATCAAGTTTTTGGCCAAAGGCCCATATCCACTGATACATACTAGACAAAATTGATGATCGGCTCAGCACTGCAGCACATCATCCCACCCACCCTCTCGGTCCATCCCTACACCAATCCAAAAACAAACACACACACACATTTTTTTATGGGTTTTCACATTTTATCATTTTTTTGGGTTTTCAAAATTCTGACCTAGCCGACTAAAAGGACAGGATGGCTAGGCCTACAACTACCAGTACGAGTACAGAAGGTGCAAGTACAGAAAGTGCTTTAAAAGCACCACACAACTTCAGCCATGTCCACCCTTGCCCAAGTGAATCCGTCAGCCCACACAGTGAGGAAACCACTCGGACCAAGCCGGGCAAACTCAAAGTTCAATCTATCCCTCAGGTGAGTCTTGAACAGATTGACCAATTCAGACCCAGAGTACTGTTTTCTTTTCAAAAACACAGTCACACCTTGTGCGCCAGAGAAAAGACCTCATGAATGCCGACAGAGCCTGTAGCACACGAGTGACCCTGGCCGACAAACCCGCCGGCACCAGTCCGTACAAAGCAAAGGATGCAGTGGGGAAAAAGCCGGGGCTGATCTTCCTTGCCACCAAGCTTGTCAACCACAGCCATACATCAGAGATTCCAGCGCACTCCCAGAACAGGTGGAGCACGCTCTCGTCCTGAGTGCAACCCCTTCTTGGACAGGATCTGTCACTGACAAACCTCCTCCAGGAGTACAGTTTGAGTCTAGTCTTCAAGGAGTTGTGGGCAGCATGCCAACTAGTCATCCTCTCCCACTTGTTGAGAAGAGGGTTGTGGATGGCTTTCCAAACTGCCAGCCAATCCACACGACTATCAGCCCTAACACACAACGGCACAATGTCCTCCGCCTCCAGCAGAATGTTATACAAGGCGGAGACAGAGGTAGACTTCCAATCAATCCCCTTGTCAGCCAAAGAGTTCAGCAAACGCTTGATCTCTGCAAAGTACGCAGGACAGTCAAGCGAATGAGGGGCATTGTTACTCCAGGTCTCAACGTCAATACGCCTCAAAGCAAGCCCAATCCAGTAGTGGGCGAATCTAGAAACAGGAAGCTGAGGATTTGCTAGAGCCTTCTTGACAGACTTGAGGAGGAGAGCCTTGGCTTTGAGTGGAACAGAAACCAAGCCCAACCCACCTTTCTCTTTTGGCAAGAGGAGCGTCCGTCTTGCTACTACCTCTGTTTTGCCATCCCACAGAAAGTGGTGTATCTCCTTCTCTATTTTAACTTTCACAGACGGGGGGAGGGGATAAACAGGCGCAATGTACCACAAAGTAGCCGTAGCTATGCTGTTAACCACTAAAGTCTTACCGAAAAGAGTCAACTGCCTATCCTTCCAAGCCTGGAGCTTCGCCTTAAATTTGGCAAACCTCTGCATCCAGGCATCCACAGCAAGCCGAACCCCACCAATCGGTGAACCCAGAATAGTAAGACTGTCAGAGGTCCACCTCTTGATGGGATAAGGCTCGTCCCTTCTTCCCCGCCAACTCCCCAACCACAAGGCCTCTGTCTTGCCCATGTTGAGCTTGGAACCTGTTCCCGCCTCAAAACGGCCAATGGTTTCGAAAGTTCTGTCAATGGAAGGCTGATCCGACAACACACACGTATTGTCATCAGCATATTGAACCATCTTTATCTCCTGATTCGCCCCAGGGACCTTAACACCCCTGATAAGAGGGTCCGAGCGAATAGCAGCTGCCAGAGGCTCTATACACAAGACGTACAACAAGGGCGACAGGGGACAACCCTGTCGTACACCTCTCTCCACTGCTATTGATTCAGTGAGGAGGCCATTAACCTGAACCTTACTCTTAACATTACTGTACAAGGCAGCAATCATATTCCTGAAAGCTGGCCCAAATCCCAACTTATTCAGGACCTTTGCCATAAAGTCATGGCTGACTCTGTCAAAAGCCTTCTCCTGGTCTAACGCAATTAGCACACAGGAGGACTCCGTACCGTTGACATACTCAACTATGTCCCTCAAAAGGCAAACACTGTCATCGATGGACCTCCCCGGAATGCCACAGGACTGATCCGTGTGGACCACCGTCCCAATGACATCCTTCAACCTATTTGCCAGGGCTTTCGAAAAGATTTTGTAATCAACATTAAGCAAAGATATTGGGCGCTTGTTTGCCGGATTCAAAGGGTCCCCTTTCTTATCTAGAAGGGAAATGATCCCCTCTCTCTGAGACTCGGATAAGAGACCATCCCCAAGCCCTTCATTTAGGACTGCGAGGAGATCAGGTCCCAGAACCTCCCAGAACTGTACATAAAACTCCTTAGGAAGTCCGTCACTACCCGGGGATTTCCCGTTCTCCATACCCTTAACTGCTGCCTCCAGTTCCGACAGATTGAGCTGTCTATCTAGAGACTCAGTGCAGTCCTCAGGTAAAGAAGCAGAAAGTTTGGACAAAAAGAAATCCTGTTCTGACTGATCAATTGGACCTGCCTTGAACAAGTCAGAGTAAAACTTATGGAACGTGGCTAAAATCTGAGGGGTGGTGGACACCACGTCCCCATTTTCATCCCTGATATTCTGGATGATGCGCTTCTGACCCTTGCTTCTCTCAGCTTTGAAGAAGAATCTTGTAGGTTTTTCATCTTCCTCGAAAGCCTTAACTTTTGCTCGCAGTTTCTGACCAGAGAGCCTATCCCGGATGAGTTGGCGTAATCTTTCCCGAACCGACTCGTACTCTTCAGATGTATTAGGAGTACGGTCACCGACATTAATCCGGGATCGAAGCACGTCCAACTCCCTCTCAAGGCCTCTCTGGACCAAGGCAACCTCCCTGGCCCTCTGTTTAGAGAACTTTATAATCAAGTCCTTACTGTTCTGTTTGACAACTTCCCACCATTCCCTCAGAGTCTGCCCATCCTCCTTCACCCATGTGGGGTATTTCTCTAGGAACTCTTGCTTAAAAACTGGATCCGACAAAATCTTGACATTGCACTTCCAAAGGCCTCGTCCCCGCTCTACCGAAGGGACAAGGTCACTGGACGACACAACACCATCATGATCAGAGAAAGGGCAGACCCTGATGTCCGAGGAGGTAGAAGAGCCATCGGGGACATAAATCCTGTCCAATCTGGACCTTGTATTATTGGAACTAGATCGCCAGGTAAAATCTATTTGAGACGGGTTTTCCACCCTCCACGCATCTATGAGATCTAGATCCGAACACAAACTTCTTAATTCAACTACATCCTGGGTGTTGGCCCCAGGAGAGGAAGAAGACTCAGACACCCTGTCCAGACCTGGGTCAAGGACGCAGTTGAAATCTCCAGCCAAAATCAAAACAGCATTTGGATACAAATACTGGTGGAGGTTCTCAAAAAAAGAAGCCCGCTCAGCCGGGACTGAGGGAGCATAAACATTACACACGTTATAGAGCACGGACTGTACCGACAACAGAACAGAAAGTACCCTTCCATCCGTGTCCGATTTTGAGGACACAAAGTTTTCCTTATTGGACAATAATACCCCCACACCTCTGGCAGAATTTGTGCCGAGGGACCAAACTGCCTTTCCCCTCCACTGACGAGACCACGCCCTTTTGTCTGCGATAGAGGAGACATGGCACTCCTGAAGGCATGCCACGTCTGCCTCATTCGCTCGACAAAAGTCAAAAACCAATTCCCTCTTTCCTTTATCCTTCATCCCGTTTACATTCAGGGATAGAATTCTCAGAGCCATATCAAGTCAGAGTTTAGTCAGAGTGTAGGGGATAGTCTACTTCCTATTTGCCCTTCGCCTTCGAGGCTTGGGGCTGGGGGCCTTGTCCTCCTCCTTACGATCCGGGCTGTCCCCAGATGAGAACTGCTCAATCTGGGAGCCAACGCCGGGTTTTTTCTTAGCCAGTTTGTCCTTACTTTTGTTCTTTCTCTTTTTTTGGGTTTCCCACTCTCCTGCCTCAGAGTCAGAGGAGTCGCGGAGATGTCGCTTGGAGGCAACACTCTCCGCATCCGACATATCGATTACCAGTGGGTTAGTGGGGATAGTCTCATCCAGGTTAAGGTCGAGACCCTCTGGCTCGGTCAGTTCCTGGGACAGGAGCTTGTTGGCCCCGTCCTCAGGCAGGGAGCCCAGGTCCCACTTATCAAACCCATTCCCGGATAGGGATGAGTCCGGTTCAACGATTTCCTGAGCACTCACTTTCCCGGACAAGGGGAAATCCTTTTCACTGATTTGGTCAGTGATTTGCTGGTCAGTGGCATGGACCATGGCCTTTACCACTACCTTGTCCCCACCATTGTTGGGAGTGGACTGGGGGACGTTGAACAGGTCTTGGGACGACTGAGAGAGGTTGTGGTCGGCTTGTAGTGCCGTCTCCTCCCCACCCCTCTCGTCTTCCTCCCCGCTCACCTCACCCTCCTCACCGTTCTCCTCATCCTCCCTCCCCTTAACATTATTCTCCTCCTCTTGTGACCCATCCCCATGTTGAGACTCTAACTCCTCCTCCTCGGACTCAGATTCACTACTAATAGACTCTATTCTCGGTTTCAGGGATTCAGGGAGATTCTGGGGTCCAGCCCATGAGGTGGACAAGGCCAACCTGTTGGCAAAACTGAGCTGGCAGCCACGCCCCGTATGACCTTCCTCCCCACAAACGTTGCATTTGATGCTGCGGGTGCAGTCTTTGGCCAAGTGCCCTAGCTCAAAGCACTTTGAGCATTTCTGAACCACGCAGCTAGCAACGAAGTGCCCCTCCCCACCACATTTGTGGCACAACTTTGGTTGGCCGAGGTAGCTGAACGTTAACAGCTCATCTCCCAACCTTATCGAGTTGGGAATATGAGACTTCAATATCATCCTATACTGACGGGTCCCCGTCTTCAGTTCCGGGAACCCCTGACTCGCATATGTGGCGAATCTCCCATTCAGAACTTCCCCGTAATTTTTCAGACGGTGCCGGACGAAATTATCGTCCAGCTCAAGGGGGATTCCCACCGCCGTGACAACGGTAACCCCCGCCCCGTATGTGTTCACCTCTACACTCTCGTCCATGGCAATGGACGGGCAGAATCTGTGAAAGGCGGTTTGAGTCTTGAAAGTGATCTCGCACCTGCCCTTCCCTTTCTTTTGGATCCCCTCGATGTCAGAATTGGGGATTCCATGATTCTCTAAGAGCTTCAGGACATCTGCTAGCTCAACATTTGCGGTTTGGTCCGCAAACTTGACCCCCACGCTCCTTTTCCTATTAAATTTAGAGGAAACGGGAGGCATTTTCACTACTGTATCCTAACTAGCGTCTCTCTGAAACCCCTTCAGAGCCTCGAGCACATGGGTCTAAAAATAACCCACGACTAGCCCGTGACCCAAATTCCAGGGCCTAAACACTACAAAATACAGTAACACTATTTTAACAGTAGGAAAACTAATGCAAGATGCAGTAGAAAATCCTACCGACACTCTACCTTATTTCCTATACCACTACTGCGAGATTTGGGCCCGTAATTCTAAAGAGATCCAGGCCTTAGTCTCGTAAACAACAACTCCGAAAACCCCTTCAGAGCCTCGAGCACATGGCCCGGCACCAAATTCCGGGGCCTATCCACTACAAATAGACACTACAAAATACAGTGACACTATTTTAACAGTAGGAAAACTAATGCAAGATGCAGTAGAAAATCCTACCAACACTCTACCTTATTTTCTATACCACTACTGCGAGATTTGGGCCCGTAATTCTGAAGAAATCCAGGCCTTAGTCTCGTAAACAACAACTCCTAAAACCCCTTCAGAGCCTTGAGCACATGGAACGGCTCGCGCCCAAAATTCCTGGGCTGAACCACTACCCCGGCACTCTAAGGGGGGGAGCTTACAAAAAACAGTAACACAGCGATCTACACTACTCAAACTACTACACAATGCAGGAATAAATTCCTACAACAATTCTACACTATTCCTAACCTAGTACTATGACCCGCTAGCGAGATTTGAGGCCTAAAAGTCTTGGAAACTTCCAGGCCTTTTGTCTCGTAAACAAGTCACGAGGACGAGTCCACCCCGGCTCGAACCGGGGGGGAAGATACAAAACAGTCCCAAAAACACAGGAAAATCAATAGCAAAATCCACAAAATTATACACAACTGCTGGCACAAACCTGCTCCTACTGCCTGCCCAATGTGGGGGAAAACCACCCAGGCAAACGCGAGCTAGCGCCCGTTGAAGATCTCCGGTAACCTCGTACCCCCAGCCCGGCGGGCTTAGGCGGCGGTCCCCACCGAAGCCTGCTCGTGCGGGCAATACGGTCGCACAAAAACGGCCGTAGTATGCTCAAACCAGCACTCACAGACACAATAAAACTACCAAATCAATCCTGGGAATCCCAGCAAACCGATTCTCAAAGGTCCAGTCCAAGATATCCACTTCTTACGGCCAAAAACGACCAAAAAAGCGGACCCGAGACGGAGCTCTGAAAAAACCTGCCTGTCTCGCGCGCATGCGCAGAACAGATCCTACACTTGATCTTAGCCAAAAGGCCGAGAAGCGATAACGATTGAACTTGAACCCGACCGCCGCTCACAAAACCCGATCACAGAACCCGTGGCAGCTAACAGGGGGGAAAGAGAGGCACCTAAAACAAGAAAACACATCTTCCTCACACACCCGGCATTTCTTCTTTCATTTCAATATCATCAACTTGGCAGGCCAACACACCAGAGCGATCGAATCATGTACCCGACACACCGCCGCCCTTTGTAATCGCGAATTCGGCTTTTTAGCTGCTTGAAATTGTCACGGCCACGTCCAAATTGGCCACGTGACACCACGTGACACCTACGAGACCCCAGGGAAACTCCTTCACCCGACAATGGCGTTCCAGAACCGCGCGCAATGCCCGCTCGCTAGGGGGCGCGGTACGCGGTTCCCGAACATCTCGCGACGCTCGAACGCTTTCCCAGCGCCTTTACATGCAAATCTGAATACTTCCTGCCTCATATGCAAAACTGGCGACGTGAACAACGTGTACACCTTGGTTTGCAATGGCTATGCACGTCCATTTAGAATTTTACGCCTTGCACGGCCTTCTGTAACTATTCTACGTGTTTACATTACCTCCAAAGGCAAATCAACGTTTATTCTTACCTGTGAAGTTACCTGTGAAGTTCGCCGGACGCTGCTACTGTCGCATATCTCCGAGATTCGATCCATCCCCATACTAATCCAAAAACAGTTACACACACGAGCTCGCCAGTAATCCACGGAGAGACTTCTGGGTGGTTTGTTCGCTGCGTTGGCATGTCCTTTCCGTCATGACGTCGGACGGACGTTGCTTGCTACTCCGCCATGACTGTACTGTCTGAGAATGTCGGAGCCGGAGCGCGCTATGTACATGACGACGAAGAAAATGACAACGCAGCGGACAAACCGCCCAGAAGTCTTCCCGTGGTATTTTGGGTTTGTTTGTGCGTGTGTGTGAAACTGTTTTTGGATTAGCATAGGGATGGACCGAATCTCAGATGTACTGCAATACTGAGCCGATCCGTGGTCAGGACGGAGCAAGCCCCTAGTCCATGACCGAATTACAAAAATCAATTTAATCTAGATTCGCCTATGGCGAATGTATCAGAGATTAAACTGATAAGAACAGATACTACACTTGATCTTAGCCAAAAGGCCGAGAAGCGATAACGATTGAACTTGAACCCGACCGCCGCTCACAAAACCCGATCACAGAACCCGTGGCAGCTAACAGGGGGGAAAGAGAGGCACCTAAAACAAGAAAACACATCTTCCTCACACACCCGGCATTTCTTCTTTCATTTCAATATCATCAACTTGGCAGGCCAACACACCAGAGCGATCGAATCATGTACCCGACACACCGCCGCCCTTTGTAATCGCGAATTCGGCTTTTAGCTGCTTGAAATTGTCACGGCCACGTCCAAATTGGCCACGTGACGCCACGTGACACCTACGAGACCCCAGGGAAACTCCTTCACCCGACAATGGCGTTCCAGAACCGCGCGCAATGCCCGCTCGCTAGGGGGCGCGGTACGCGGTTCCCGAACATCTCGCGACGCTCGAACGCTTTCCCAGCGCCTTTACATGCAAATCTGAATACTTCCTGCCTCATATGCAAAACTGGCGACGTGAACAACGTGTACACCTTGGTTTGCAATGGCTATGCACGTCCATTTAGAATTTTACGCCTTGCACGGCCTTCTGTAACTATTCTACGTGTTTACATTACCTCCAAAGGCAAATCAACGTTTATTCTTACCTGTGAAGTTACCTGTGAAGTTCGCCGGACGCTGCTACTGTCGCATATCTCCGAGATTCGATCCATCCCCATACTAATCCAAAAACAGTTACACACACGAGCTCGCCAGTAATCCACGGAGAGACTTCTGGGTGGTTTGTTCGCTGCGTTGGCATGTCCTTTCCGTCATGACGTCGGACGGACGTTGCTTGCTACTCCGCCATGACTGTACTGTCTGAGAATGTCGGAGCCGGAGCGCGCTATGTACATGACGCGAAGAAAATGACAACGCAGCGGACAAACCGCCCAGAAGTCTTTCCCGTGGATTTTGGGTTTGTTTGTGCGTGTGTGTGAAACTGTTTTTGGATTAGCATAGGGATGGACCGAATCTCAGATGTACTGCAATACTGAGCCGATCCGTGGTCAGGACGGAGCAAGCCCCTAGTCCATGACCGAATTGCAAAAATCAATTTAATCTAGATTCGCCTATGGCGAATGTATCAGAGATTAAACTGATAAGAACAGATACTACACTTGATCTTAGCCAAAAGGCCGAGAAGCGATAACGATTGAACTTGAACCCGACCGCCGCTCACAAAACCCGATCACAGAACCCGTGGCAGCTAACAGGGGGGAAAGAGAGGCACCTAAAACAAGAAAACACATCTTCCTCACACACCCGGCATTTCTTCTTTCATTTCAATATCATCAACTTGGCAGGCCAACACACCAGAGCGATCGAATCATGTACCCGACACACCGCCGCCCTTTGTAATCGCGAATTCGGCTTTTAGCTGCTTGAAATTGTCACGGCCACGTCCAAATTGGCCACGTGACACCACGTGACACCTACGAGACCCCAGGGAAACTCCTTCACCCGACAATGGCGTTCCAGAACCGCGCGCAATGCCCGCTCGCTAGGGGGCGCGGTACGCGGTTCCCGAACATCTCGCGACGCTCGAACGCTTTCCCAGCGCCTTTACATGCAAATCTGAATACTTCCTGCCTCATATGCAAAACTGGCGACGTGAGCAACGTGTACACCTTGGTTCGCAATGGCTATGCACGTCCATTTGGAATTTTACGTCTTGAACGGCCTTCTGTAACTATTCTACGTGTTTACATTACCTCCAAAGGCAAATCAACGTTTATTCTTACCTGTGAAGTTACCTGTGAAGTTCGCCGGACGCTGCTACTGTCGCATATCTCCGAGATTCGATCCATCCCCATACTAATCCAAAAACAGTTACACACACGAGCTCGCCAGTAATCCACGGAGAGACTTCTGGGTGGTTTGTTCGCTGCGTTGGCATGTCCTTTCCGTCATGACGTCGGACGGACGTTGCTTGCTACTCCGCCATGACTGTACTGTCTGAGAATGTCGGAGCCGGAGCGCGCTATGTACATGACGCGAAGAAAATGACAACGCAGCGGACAAACCGCCCAGAAGTCTTTCCCGTGGATTTTGGGTTTGTTTGTGCGTGTGTGTGAAACTGTTTTTGGATTAGCATAGGGATTGGACCGAATCTCAGATGTACTGCAATACTGAGCCGATCCGTGGTCAGGACGGAGCAAGCCCTAGTCCATGACCGAATTACAAAAATCAATTTAATCTAGATTCGCCTATGGCGAATGTATCAGAGATTAAACTGATAAGAACAGATACTACACTTGATCTTAGCCAAAAGGCCGAGAAGCGATAACGATTGAACTTGAACCCGACCGCCGCTCACAAAACCCGATCACAGAACCCGTGGCAGCTAACAGGGGGAAAGAGAGGCACCTAAAACAAGAAAACACATCTTCCTCACACACCCGGCATTTCTTCTTTCATTTCAATATCATCAACTTGGCAGGCCAACACACCAGAGCGATCGAATCATGTACCCGACACACCGCCGCCCTTTGTAATCGCGAATTCGGCTTTTAGCTGCTTGAAATTGTCACGGCCACGTCCAAATTGGCCACGTGACACCACGTGACACCTACGAGACCCCAGGGAAACTCCTTCACCCGACAATGGCGTTCCAGAACCGCGCGCAATGCCCGCTCGCTAGGGGGCGCGGTACGCGGTTCCCGAACATCTCGCGACGCTCGAACGCTTTCCCAGCGCCTTTACATGCAAATCTGAATACTTCCTGCCTCATATGCAAAACTGGCGACGTGAACAACGTGTACACCTTGGTTTGCAATGGCTATGCACGTCCATTTAGAATTTTACGCCTTGCACGGCCTTCTGTAACTATTCTACGTGTTTACATTACCTCCAAAGGCAAATCAACGTTTATTCTTACCTGTGAAGTTACCTGTGAAGTTCGCCGGACGCTGCTACTGTCGCATATCTCCGAGATTCGATCCATCCCCATACTAATCCAAAAACAGTTACACACACGAGCTCGCCAGTAATCCACGGAGAGACTTCTGGGTGGTTTGTTCGCTGCGTTGGCATGTCCTTTCCGTCATGACGTCGGACGGACGTTGCTTGCTACTCCGCCATGACTGTACTGTCTGAGAATGTCGGAGCCGGAGCGCGCTATGTACATGACGCGAAGAAAATGACAACGCAGCGGACAAACCGCCCAGAAGTCTTTCCCGTGGATTTTGGGTTTGTTTGTGCGTGTGTGTGAAACTGTTTTTGGATTAGCATAGGGATGGACCGAATCTCAGATGTACTGCAATACTGAGCCGATCCGTGGTCAGGACGGAGCAAGCCCCTAGTCCATGACCGAATTACAAAAATCAATTTAATCTAGATTCGCCTATGGCGAATGTATCAGAGATTAAACTGATAAGAACAGATACTCTTTTTAAGTATGGTATATACCATAGTATCATACTGGTTCATCAATTTGCACAATGCAGGTATACACCGTTCACATTGGCTTACTATATCTCTAATACATTCTCCACAAAACGAATCTAGATCAAATACACTATACTACTTTTTTTGGGTTTTCAAATTTTATCATTTTTTTGGATTTTCAACAATATTTACAAGTGAACTGTACAATGAGAGACGTCTATATCCACCCACGAGAAGCCATCAGCCCATACCCTGTAAAAGCGGGATGGGCCAAGCCTCTCAAACTCGAAATTCAACTTGTCTCTCAGAGTACGTTTCAAGTCAGATATCAGGTCCTGCCCTGTGGCGTGAGAGTTTTCAAAGACAACTCTACATCTAGATTTCCAGATCTCAGCCCTCGTGATGGCCGCCAGGGCTTCCAGAACCAGTCTGGTACGCTTAGGGACTGTTTTTGGAACTGTTCCCCACAGGGCGAAGGCCCCGGGCATCATGAACCCGGGCAGTATACGCTGATGGATGAGCGATCTTAGCCAACGCCAAACTTCAGATGGCACCTGGCACTCCCAGAGCAGGTGAGTGAGATCTTCCACCATGCTACAACCTCTTCGTGGGCAGCTGTCGTTGGAGATAAATCCCCGCCATGACTTTAACTTTTGCCTGGTCTTCAAGGCATCATGGGCAATGAGCCAGGCGAGATTCCTGTCCCACTTCTGTAAGAGGGGATTGTGGACAGCTTTCCACACTGACTCCCAATCTACTCGGGGATCCATCGAGACACATCTGGGCGTTGTGCCATCCGCCTCCAGGAGAGCAGTATACAGGGCTTTGGTACTATAAGAGCACCAGTCCACTACAATGCCGTTATCTACTATGTCCTTCAAATATTGAAAGATCACCTCGTAGTGAGGGGGGCGATCCGGAGAGTGAGGGGCAGAGTTGCTCCACGTCTCCGGGTCAATACGCCGGAGGCTGAGGCCAAGCCAGTAATGAACATATCTACTGCCCGGACTGTCCGGGGCAACCAATGCTTTGCGGATACATTGCAGTAGCATGGCTTTCGCCTTGACAGGGACAGACACCAGTCCCAGACCACCTTTGTCTTTCGGTAGCTGAAGGGTACGTCTATTAACCATTTCTGTTTTACCGTCCCATATGAAATGGTACATTTCCTTGTCTATCTTCCTTTCCACAGAGCTGGGCAGTGGGTACACTGGTGCTGTGTACCATAGTGTGGCCGCAGCCAAACTGTTGACCACCAGCACTTTACCAAACAAGGTGAGTTTACGCTCCTTCCACTCTGATAATTTATCCTTGAATTTTGCAAATCGTTGCAACCAAGCTGCTTCAGCCAGCTGGTGGTTACCCAGGGGCGTACCCAAAATCTTTAGGTGGGACGAGGTCCAACAGCCTATAGGGTAAGGCTTAGATCTACGGTTCTTCCAGCTTCCTAGCCACAGGGCCTCAGTTTTACCAAAGTTTAACTTCGACCCTGTGCCAGCTTCGAACCGTTTAAGGGTAACAAAGGTCTTGTCGATGGAGTGGTCGTCAGCGAGGACACAAGTGTTATCATCCGCATATTGGACTAACTTTGTTTCCCTTCCTGCCCCGCCGGGCAACTGTATACCCTTTATGCCCTTGTCAGCACGGATGGCTGCTGCCAGGGGCTCTATGCAAAGCACATAGAGTAGGGGAGACAGGGGACACCCCTGGCGTACACCTCTCTCTATGCTAACTGGGGACGATAGAAGCCCATTCACTAAGACTCTGCTGGACACATCCTGGTATAGGGTCTTAATCCAGCTCTGAAACCTGGGGCCAAAGCCCAAGTGTTCCAGCACTTTCACCATATATTGATGGTCGACTCTATCGAACGCCTTTTCCTGGTCGAGGGCCAGGAAAACACAAGGGATATCTTTATAGTTTGCATATGCTGCTATGTCGCGCAGGAGGGTCACACTGTCCACAATGGACCTGCCCAGTATACCACACGTCTGGTCAGGGTGAACCACCTCTGCAGCGACAACTTTCAACCGGTTGGCCAAGGCCTTGGTAAGAATCTTGTAGTCTACGTTTAACAGAGAAATCGGGCGGCGGTTGGCCGGGTTCAGCTTGTCCCCCTTCTTCTCCAATAATGTAATCACCCCCTCTCTCTGTAGTGGGGACAGCTGACCCTCAGCGAGACCCTCCTTGAAAACTTCAAGGATATCACAACCAATGATCTCCCAATATCGGAGATAAAATTCTCTTGGTAGACCGTCCGACCCGGGGGACTTGTTGTTGGCCATGCCTTTCAGAGCCTCCTCAAGCTCGAGGAGGGTCAGATCTCTCTCTAGCGCGTCCTTACTTGCCTCCTGTAGGGACGCCTGGAGCTGGTTCAGGAAATACTTCTGTTCACTCATATCTATCTGACCCTCCTCGTAGAGCTTGGAGTAGAAGCTCTGAAAGGTGTCCAGAATTTCCTCTGGGGTGTCAACCACCACCCCGTCCGGGTTTCTAATTTCTTTGACTACCTTTTTTTGCCCCTCCTGACGCTCGGTCTTAAAGAAAAACCTTGATGGCTTTTCGTCATTCTCAAAATGCTGAATTCTACTACGAAGCCTTTGCCCCGCCATTCTTTCCTGGTTGAGCTTGTTAAGGCTATCCTTGGCTTCCTCGTACTCTTTAAGGGTCGACGTGCTGCGGTCACCTGAGTTTAGGCGTGACCGCAGCCCGTCAACTTCCTTTTCTAAGTTTTTCCTAATACAGTTGTTCACACTGACCCGTCTCTTCGAGTGCGAGGAAACCAGGTCTTTGATACGCAGTTTGGTGGAGTCCCACCACTCCCTCCACGATAGGTCCCCCTTCTGCGCCCTCCATTGTGGGTACAAGTCTTTGAATTCATTGTCAAATAGCACATCTTCTAGGACCTTGACGTTGCACTTCCAGACACCAGGGCCCATCTGTGTGTCAGGCTCAAGGGTCAAAGAAGTCAGAACCGCGTCGTGGTCCGAAAACGGACACGCTATGATTTCGGAGGAGGAGATCGCAGGCGAGGGGACGTAAATCCTATCAAGTCTCGAACGAGAATTGTTAGTCGGGGATCTCCATGTATAGTCTAACCGAGACGGGAATTCCGATCTCCAGGCATCTTTTAGACCTAGGTCTTCACAAAGGTCAGAGAGCTGGACCACGTCCTGGGCCCGTGTACCAGGAGCGTGGACCGAGGTGG
>NW_017803157.1:1134595-1144784 GCF_001625305.1 Branchiostoma belcheri | reverse complement strand
GTCAGGACGGAGCAAGCCCCTAGTCCATGACCGAATTACAAAAATCAATTTAATCTAGATTCGCCTATGGCGAATGTATCAGAGATTAAACTGATAAGAACAGATACTACACTTGATCTTAGCCAAAAGGCCGAGAAGCGATAACGATTGAACTTGAACCCGACCGCCGCTCACAAAACCCGATCACAGAACCCGTGGCAGCTAACAGGGGGGAAAGAGAGGCACCTAAAACAAGAAAACACATCTTCCTCACACACCCGGCATTTCTTCTTTCATTTCAATATCATCAACTTGGCAGGCCAACACACCAGAGCGATCGAATCATGTACCCGGCCGCAGAACTCAGGGCAAAATCGTGTATACGTCCGACATTGTCATAACTGTCTGACCGAATCCTGTCCGCAATAATGAAGCTTTCATCCGAAATCCTTTTCATATTAAGTTTGTTCGCTAAAAGGGATTTTATGATCGACATAACCATGCGTGTAAAGCGCGAAATTAATTTTTAGACCGGACTCTTTTAGAGACTACACGTGCGGAGTAATCGCGGCGCAGGCTTTTAACATGGAAACGTAGACGAAGTTGTTCGAATTTCAGACTTACTTGGTGCCTGAATCTTGTCAGGCCTCGGTTCCAGTGCCCACATACCCACGACGAAATTTTACCACAGATACACACGTGAAGGTTAGAGCATCCATGTTGCGTGTTGTTTCTTTTTGTTGTTACAATATCATGGCATCTTTAGGGAGTAATTAGGACCTGAACACCTGTCATGTAAAACTAACGTTATTTGCTAACGTACTTTCCTTTGGCTTATTAACGTTACATCTTTCCATAGTTTGAACTTGCACCAAAGGTTCCAACTGATATTCATTTTACAGATTATTAAACAAAAACGAGTCTGAGCCGACGAAAACATCCAAAGGGCCATTTTCAGGACGGCACTTTTCATCGAGGTCGCCTGCTCGATGTAACTATAATCTACAGCAAGAATCAGACACAATTAGCACCACATTGGTACAGCTGCACATTCAGACGATTTTTCTCTGTTGTACATGAAACACACTTTTAGATTATGAAACTTTTAGAAGATTTGTATTGTTTGTAAGAGTTTTAGCGAACCTATTACTGGTGGAAAACATTTAGCCGTTCATTTTATGAGCTTGGTTGAAAGTTGCAATATTTTAGACTGCAATATTATAGCCGGGCCCGGGCCATATGATGGAACGTGCACCGTCACATTTATATACTTTTGTTACTTTGGGGTGGGGTTGGTGGTTGGTGGCAGAGGACAAACAGTGAGGGACGATGAATTGGTTGGTTTCCAGGGGGTGGGGTACGGAGCAGGGTAGGGTAGGGTACAGTCTATGTTTGTTTATTGAGCTATGATGCAGTTGGGATAACCTGGGTGGTTGCCGGTGCACCGTCCTTCAGAGAAACAGTTCTTTCTCTGCTGGTTTATCACGCCCTCCTCATACGACAGGTGACCGGGGTTGACACAGACCTTGTTGTTACACAAATGGCTAACGTGCATATTGCTGTCGAGGTTTGGGCGGTCAGAGCACAAGAAAAACGCCACTCTGTGAGGGCTGACCTCTTGCTCATCTCCTGCTGTTGTGACCCTCATCCGGCCGTATCCTCGTCTGGACCTTGCTCCGGTCCATGTCAAGCAGCCCCCACTGCTCGCAACACTCCTCTGCGCAATCCTGGCCCGTAACTTTGCCTCTGTCTCAGCAGAAGGCCGTTTGTCAAAGAAATTCGTTCTGAACGTAGCCATGCTCACATCAAGACTAACCCGATAAAATGTATTCCCGCCCCTAAATACGACAGAGTAGTATCAGATTATCAGACGCCCCTAACCCACTTGACGGAAGTATGCGTATGTTCCCGATGTTATTAGTGCATTTCGTTATCAAACAAAAAAATGTACATATAAAGATAGGTAATTAATACTCTGTGTGTCTGTATTATCTGTATTAATTGTATATGTTTGAATTATATATGCTTGAATTGCTTGTTGAAAACATAACACCCGTGAAATATCGGCAGGCCCGTTTCTCCGGTAACGGTGCACCTTGCGCGGAAAAATATGGACCGAGGCCTGGGCTAAGATCCTGTTCCAATTTTCCAGACATCATCCATCGCTGATTTTATCGAATATTTGGCATTTCATATTTGGCATTTCTATTAAGATCTCATGTGACACTCATGTGTACCATTGTATAGTACAATACACAGTGGCTACAGTGGCTGCAGCCTGCAAGTCCAAGCAAGCAAGCAAAAGTTATTTTTAGATATAGACTGGAAAATAACGACGTATTTGAAATAACTCCTGCTGAAACTCCTGCTGTTTACACTAATTATACTATTAGGCTTGTCAAAAAAACTATAGGACTTCAGTGCTCCAAACGCGATCTTTTTTGTAAAACTACAGTATCCTGTATTGTATTCTAGAGCAGCTAGCTTATGCTGTACATTTTCATTTTTTTGTCTAAGTATAACGACAAATATTACTGTTACAATAATTGAAAATGTCATCACAATTTTATTGAAATCATTTGTAGAGTCATTCGTTCTATTCAAAATCTGACTATTAGCTCATATTCCCACATCTAAGCATTGCATGATTTTGAACATGTTATAATATTTCTCTTTATAGACAACAGCACTCCAACAAAAATGAGGGACATAAAATCAGCCAAAGAAGTCGTGTCTAAAACACACACCAGGCTTTACAAAACCCTATACTGGTACTTCTTAACTCCCATGGCATGGCAGACAATGTAATTGAAAAGACAGATATGTTTTTTTTATCATAATAGGATGAAATAGTGGAGAATGAATGTCAAACTGAATGAAACAAACTGCCTTGTGACAAACCATCATGGTAGTTCAACCTCAAAACATATTTCTTCCAAAGACTATTCCAAAGACAACAACAGTGATCTGGATATACATACATGTAGTATATAAATGACTTCTACTATGGCTTAATGGATGATTAGGGACAGCTGTTAAGTGTAGACCTGTATAATTGAGGTTAGTTAATATGCACAGTCTGGTAGATCACATCTTTGAAACTGTGCAATATCAAACAGCTATTTATTTATTTGCTATGGGGACTCACAAGTAAAGAAAAAATTAAATTTAGTGTCAAACTCAGAGAGTGAAGTACATGTAGATGCAATCCATCCATCCAAAGCATAACTTTTTTTTTGTACTGGACTCATTGGAGTCATCATTCAATATAGAAAAGTGTGCTGCTATAGAATGCTAAAACTCTATTACTTGATTACGGTCAAAGACACACTGACCTTGAGCAAATGACTAGGAGTGCATATGTTGAGAATATGTTGAGAATCGGGCAAAAATCACTTTAAACATAGATACAAAAGTAGCATGGTTAAGGGTGCACACCCCAATTCTTTTGTAATAGGGATTTGTGGCAGAGAATTTTTTTAATGGGATTATGGGATTTTCATGGGATTATCCGAGGCTCTGTATTTTCCTGGCAGGGACGGTCACTAGACTTGAGAGTGTGCAGCCTCAATTGCAGACGAACATAAATCTGGGGTGTGTCCACCTCCTTCACACCATCTACATTTTAACATGTCCCCATTTCTAGCCTTTTATCCAGAGTATTATATTATTGTGTAACAGTTCAACAGGAGGCATTGATAATTTGCAACTCTTAGAGAAGTACTCAGCATACAATACTGTGGGAGGGCAAACTTAAGGTAAAAGGTACTAGACTTTTCTTGAAACAATTTGGCAAACTTCGCACTTACGATGCAAGCCTATTGCACGCAGTTTCTAGATTACAGGCTTTTAACCATTTAACAGCAAAGCTGTTCTTAGATTAGGACTTCAGAAGAATATAGCTTATCTGTAAGAAAAGGCTTCTTACATCCCTTACATATCAGAGGAACAACTTGTTCTGCTTAAATGCTTTGAATTGTTTACTGTTCCATCAACTCAAACAATTGGGGTTGAATAAGAATATTTTGAGAAAATAAAAGGCTAACAAATGAAAATTACTGGAACTCATATGAATATCGTTTGTACAGCAAAAGACACCGCAAGATTCAATCTGCATGTTATAAAATATTAGTTGTACTTCGTTTCCTTAGGAAAAAGTATATGACCACATGAGGTACAGTTCTTTCTTTGAAAACACACTAAACATTCACAACACATGATGGAACCAACAACGTAAGAAAGCAACAGACATACAGAATATTTATAGAGCAAACAACATTTATCAACTTGCTTTCAATTCACACATGCCATAAAAGATAAGTTTCATATAAAATCTTTAAAAAGTTTGGAACAACCCACTCAGAGTAGTTGATGCTCGAGAGTACCATGAAAATACAAGAAGACTCAAACTCACACTGCAGAATCAGTGGAATAGGAGAAAAATAGATGGTATGGTAGCAATGCTATGTGTACAATCTTTATCAGTTGATGCACAGTGATGCAGAAACCTTCAGATCACATTGTCCAAACATCTATCCCATCCCCATCTTTCTGTTCTACCTTAGTATGTCCAACAAATGTTATTTTATGTTATGTTATTTTTGTCCAACAAAATTCCCTTAATTTTACTTCATACTGGAACATATTTGATACAGAAAACAAAACATACCAAAAATTGCCATGTCTTACTCAAAGTGCCTTCCTCTTATAACTTGTACCCTTTGATATATCTATGTAGCTGTGTCTACAGATGGTATCACTGTGCATAACAACCTACATGTACACATCCCAATGCCATCAACACAACAGTCCTTTCTCCTGCTCTACACAACTCTGCTGAAAGCACAAGTCTCCCTGGTTCCCAACAGATACAAAAAGTCTGTGGCTTGGGAACTCAGATTTTTGGCAACTTGGGAGCACTAACTACAGGGTTGGCTTGCTCCAGGTATTTGCGACCAGCAGCTTTGTAGTCATAGGTACAGTCATGGGCCTCAGCATAGCGGTGTGTAGCACAGAAGTTGTTGCCACATCTGGAGGGAAAGAAAACATTAACCATAAGAACAAGTTACATACAACTTTTTATCTTCTTTTGGAATGGGCTTCCATAGGACATCCGGATGATCCAATCAGATACTATGGAAGCCAACTGGATACGGGCTGGTCAACTTGATAGTATCTTCATTACGCCCACTGGATCTGCTTGTAGATTACAAAATCATACATGTCCTTTCTTTTGATGACATCTACATGCCTATGCAGTTATTGAGGTGCAACAAAATTAATTATGTGGTGCAATTTTCAAATATTTCCAGAGCAATTGTAATACTGTAAAAAAAATGCCTCTACCCTTGAGTTTCACCAAAAAATAACCTTAAGCTGTCTATGGTGGCAATACATTCTTCTTTACACTTTTAACATGCTACACACGAGAGCAGTCTATGGGATACCAACCTGCATTGATAGCTTGTAGCAAGTCCTGTCTTCTTGCCACACAGGAAGCACCTCTTACCAGACTTCTTCTTGGTATGCAGCTGAGGGGGCTTGACAGGGGGCAGTCGGTGGATGGGGGATACTGCAGGGAAATTAGAAACAATCTTAGCAAAACACATGCAATAAATTAAGCAACTAATAATAAGCTTTGCACTGCTTCAATGCCATAAACGTTTTCTCTGCAACACCAGTTAATTTTAACACCAGTTAATTTTCAAAAAACATTTCAAATGTGCATATGAGAAAAACACATCTACAAAACCCTAACTGTTTCATCAAGTTGATAATACAATATAGTACATGTAGTAAACATGTTCAAAATCAATATGTCACTCATACTATTACACAAGTGTTTATCTCTACCAACATTTTAGCAGCTCTCTGCTGACTTCATAGTGGATGGGTGACTTAAATAAATAAAGTTGTAATACCTGTCCCTCTCCCCGAAGCTGATATCCTCCCGGACAAATCACGAATACTGTGGGCAGACTACACAACAAAAGTAGGTTTAGTGCTTGCACTTTTAAAATAAAATTGAAGTTAACATTATCATTACTTACTTAGTTTTTGCTAATGTATCAGAGTGAGACCAATAATTCCAATCATTACTAGAAAGTAACATTTGCAAAGCAAATGCATAATGGTTACCTTTGCATATGGTCTGCTCTGTTAACTCTTACTCAAACAACATCCATATATATCATTTTCTGGTGACAGGAGTCTAAATCCCTCCTGCTATAAAATTGCAACATGTAACAGTAACCCAACACTAGTTACCATGGTAACAAATGTCTGATTTAGGTCATTGACCTTATTTGTTTGTAGAAGAAAAAGAAGAGGAAGAAACTGAGCAAAAACAGTATGTTTTCCTTTGGTAAACATAATTACCTAGAAAATGGCTCGTAAAGAAGACTTACTATGAGTCTACTCCTGTCTGGAGTGCCGATTCTTCGGTCATGTTTCCGTAGGCCAGCAGCATTACTAGAGTAGCCAAGACCTTCTGGTGGCATTCTGTGTTTCCCACTCAAGCCTACACAAACACAACCCACAGAGATGTTGGTTCACCAACTTTTCCTTGCATCTGTTTCCTTTCACCTGCTCTTTAGCACACTACATTATATTTAATATCTGTTTAATAACTTTAAACAACTACTCCCTTCATTTGGCATGATTTACAGCTAAAAATGATGATTCGATCAATCATCAAAGAATCAACCAATCAAGAAATAAATAGCTTCTTATGTAAGGAAAGTGCCTTTTGTAATGCTTATAGCTTATAAGATGTAACTCTACAACTTGTACAACTAGATCAAATGACCTAGCATTGTTTTTAGATTTCAGTGTGATTTTTCACTGGAAGGGATACTTCCAGGTTGAATGTTAATTTTGCCAACAGTAAAGATTTGACCACACTAAACTACAGCATAGAAGGTGAATGTTATTTTTGCCAACAGAAAAGATATGACTAAAAAAAATATGACATAGAAGGTGCACTTTGCAAGTCGTCTTTAAATGCCATATTTGTCGTGAAATCAAAACCCATTAAAATTGACACCTACCTCGTAAACTCTCCTTGGTAGCACTCCTGACCAAGCTACCCAAGTGCTGCACCTCCTTTCTACCGCCAAGCTTCTCCAGTGACACAGGAACTTTATTTACAAGGTCTACAGTCCTGGCCTCTGCTGACACATATCCATGTTCCCAACGCCTGAAGGGGGAGTCCACCGTGGATGGAAACCCTGCACTGGTCCCTGCTTTACGGTGTTCAAGTCCAACAAAATCTTTCTTCAGCGACTGAATCACTTCCTTCTTCTCTTTTTCGATCCCTTGCAAACCCTCCTTCTTTTGCACTTTGCCGTCTGTAAGGTCTCTGGGTAAATCCGTTCCTTGGGAGGATGTTTCAGCCTTTTGCTCCAAGATTCTTTGCAGTTCTTGCCGTTTTCTAGGAGAAGTTACAGTGGTGGCACAAGCAGCACGCGAGTCTTGCTGGTGCCTTTCTTCCTCACTGGAAGAGTCTGTGTCCCTACTGGAAGACGAGTCCTCAGCCAGTCTGGAGGGAGCACCATAATCTGTCACTCTGGCCCTGACAGCAGATTGGTCCTCCTTCACACCTTCTGCTGACGCTGAGCCTGACCTGGGCTCAGCAGCCTGGTCAGACTTTAACTTTGCTGATGGCTTTTTCAATTTGGCACTAGGGAGGTGCTCTAATCTAGTTCTAGGAGAAGGGTATTGAGTTGGCTTCTGGGTCCTTTCTGCATCCTTTTGAGGATCAGATTTGGCATCCTCAGCATCACTTTGTGAGACAGAGGACCCTCCTACAGGAGGAAGGGGCATGTTCCTGTTGAGAGCTTGCCCTGAGTTTTGTGAGGTACGGAGATGAAGTTTCTTTCGTCGAGAGGAAGTTTTGCTACTTGGACGACCACTTGATGGCGGTCTCGGCTTGAACTTTGGTTGCTGTGGTAATTAAAGACAATGCGCAAAAAAGTCTTAGAAAACACACAAGGAATATTGTTAACATAAAACTAAAAATTAGAGGGTTAAAAATAACATAAATGTATCTCATCTTGGGGGATTAGTAATAACACTGGTATATGAGAGCATAACATGTTTCATACAACTGGAGTATCATTGAATTATGTAGTCTAATATTCTCGTACATTTCCACAATAAAAGAAGACTGTGATAGAAAAGAAAAAGTGTGCCTGCCTTTTTGCTGAGACTGAGACTCTCCATCTTGGTCCTGAGTGCTCTCATCTTCGTGGCAGTGACGTTATTGTCTCTGATCTGTTCCTGGGATGGCTGCTCCTCCTCCTCTTCCTCATCATACAGGTTGTACACAGATGCACCACTGTGCAAGGGAGAGTATCAACTTTATGACGCATCAAAACTGTTATGCTAACACCATTGAACCCCTAGACTATTTTTTCAGTCTGCAAAATTGGAGTTTGCTTAATTCTTCTGCTGTAATATTGAAACTGTCTCTGCAAAATGCAGACGCGAAATTTAGTCCTCGCGAACATAAATGCATTTACAGTAGTGTAGGTATTAACACTGACCTTAATGATTCAGAGAGAGGTGTGAGCGTGCCGTCTCCTCTGTCCACCACTCGGAAAAAGTTGAGCTGGTCTCCCTCGCGGAACACCAGCAGGGTGACCTGCTTGTTGTTGGGCAGCTTGTCCAGGATTTCCTCCTTGTTGGCCTCCATGTACTCAGCCATCTCCCGAATAGCTGGGTCTTCCATGGGAACTGTCAGAACAACAAGTTATTGTTAGTCATGTGCAGGGGTGGCTTAGCGCTTGTATGAATTTGATGAGAAACGCATGAAGCTTGACGCAAAAATATATGAATCTTATGAAAAACATATGCTTTTTTTTTCAAAACTGCTATATATATGTGTGAAGTACTAATAAGGGATCCAAGAAAAGGACAAAGAATTATTATCAGATTATTTGGTACATGTGTACGTCTTGTTGGGTAACCTATGTTAATTTCCTCTACTTGAATGACTTAATCACTTGCATGAGCTCCAACTGTCACAAAACAGGTAGAATTTGACATGTGACTGACCTCTCCTTGTGTTGATAGGCCCTCCTCTCATGGCTAGAACCAGCTTGAGAGTGCTGCCATCAGTAATACTGGAACAACAAACATACTCTCAGTCATTGTCACCAAGAAAACATTTACCTGAACCTACCTTCCAAAATTAAACTATGCCACATAGTACATGTATATGCTATTTTCAAATTTTCTCGCAATGATAACATCATGTATTATTAGCATGACAGCTCATCTGTGTTGTTAGGTACCACAGCGAAGTTTGATACTTTAGATCAATGTTCACAGTAAACAACATGTTTAAACATTGTGACGTACCACTCGTCAGTACGTTCATACCAGAGTCTACCAGACTTCACATATGACCAGACAAATTCAATAGCGGGAATAAACAAGTTTAGTTTAGTCATTAAAAATCTATATCAGTGTCCTACCTATTCCTCGTGGCAGGCCCAATGCCACCATATGTACTGAGGATTTATAAAGGCGGCAAATTAATTTTGTTTACCTGTAGTCATGGAGACAGTAGTCGTCTTCTAGCTCCACGGAGCGCCAGATGAGGTGCTGCTGGGAGATGGGGATTCCTGCAGACACAAGACAGTCTGTTATTGCTTTCTCCTTAGCATGTAGATTCATACAACAGTCACTTGGCTTCATGTATGGCAATCATGTAAACAAAACAAAACATCAACCCTAGCCTTTTTTTTAATTAATTGACCACTAGTGTTATAAAATTTTTGATTTGACATCTGAATTTCAAACCCTCTTTATTTCTGACATGTCATTTAAGGCAATTTCAGAAGCAATTTTTCTTCAGTAAATCAGGTGAAATATTTGTCCACAAGCAGGTGGACAGGTAATTGGGAGAGTCAACAATCCCTACCTACTGACCCTCGTTTTTTCAGAACCCAAACCAGAAACACAACATTAATTTTTCTAGGCCCAAAAAAGGTGTTCATGCAAACCAAAGGCAAAGCTTTCATTGTTTCAACCATACTTGTGACATACACCTCCGTTGTACTTGTAAGTTATCAGCCAACAACTTTCATGGGGACCACTGCAGTATCATGACACTGAATGTTTCCAAAGTTGTGCACTAATTACTCTTGTTAGTTTCAACTAATTATGGTGACAATTTTATATATGTTTGTACAATCTCAGGTTG